>NW_007249309.1:141165-197972 GCF_000164805.1 Carlito syrichta | reverse complement strand
AAAAGAAAAACAAGAAAAAGAAAAAAAGAAATCTTTTTTTCTTTATTTTTAGTGTATGT
Source organism: Carlito syrichta (assembly GCF_000164805.1). Taxonomy (NCBI): domain Eukaryota; kingdom Metazoa; phylum Chordata; class Mammalia; order Primates; family Tarsiidae; genus Carlito; species Carlito syrichta. The sequence goes on along the minus strand of NW_007249309.1, from coordinate 197,913 downwards.
GTGTGTGTGTGTATGTATGTATGTATGTATGTGTGAATTTACCCATAATTGACAAAATTATATATATTTATGGTGTACAACATGATGCTTTGATATATCTATACTTTGTGGAATGGCCAAACTAAGCTAAATAGCATAAAAGTTACATCACATACATATCATTTTTTCATGATGAGAATCATTTAAAATCTACTCTATTAACAATTTTCAAGTACAGATGCTCTTCAGCTTACAATATGGTTATGTCCTGATGAATCCATTGTAAACTGAAAATATTGAAAGTCAAAACTGCATTTTCAAATATCAGTATTTCCAAATTACGATGAGTATCTGGATGTAACCCCATCATAAGTCCAGAATGTACTGAATATGTGTTGCTTTCACACCTCTATAAAGTAAAAAGAATCATAAGTTGAACCATTGTAAGTTAAAGGTTATCTGTATGTAATATATTGTTATTAACTATAGTCACCATGCGGTACAATAGATTCCTTGAACTTATTCTTCCTAACTGATTTTGTATCCTTTGACTAACATCTCCCCAATCGTCATACTCCACCAGCCCTTGGTAACCACCATTCTACTCTCTGCTTCTACGACCTCGATGTTTTTGGAGTCTACATGTAAATAAGATCATGTGACACTTGTCTTTCGATACCTGGGTTATTTTATTTGACACAATATCCCCAGGTTTATCCATGTTGTCATAAATGATGGAATTTCATTCTTCTTTTTAAAGATGGATAGTAGTATTCCATTGTGTATATGTATCATATTTTCTTCATTCATTCATTGATAGACACTTAGGTTGATTCTGTATCTTGTCTGTTGTGAATAATGCTGCAATGAGCATGAGAGTGCAGTATCTATTTGACTTCCTGCTTTCATTTCCTTTGGCAATATACCCAGTAGTGGAATTGTATCATACGGTAGTTCTATTTTTAGTTTTCTGAGGAGCTTCCATATTGTTTTCCATAATGTCTGTACTAACTTGCATTTCCAACAATAGTGCGCAAAGGTTGCCTTTTCTTCACATCCCTGCCAACACTTGTTATCTTCATCTTTTTGATAATAGCCATTTTAACAAGTGTGAGGTGATATCACAATGTGATTTTAATTTGCATTTTCCTGATGATTAGTGACGTTGAATATTTTAAAATATAACTATTGGCTGTTTACTTGCCTTCTTTGAGGAAATGTCTTCAGAATCTTTGCTCATTTTTTTAATTGAGTTATTTAGGGGTTTTGCTATTGAGCTGTTTGAATTCCTTATAGAATCTGGATATTATCCCTAACTAGATAAGTGGTTTATAGATATTTTCTCCCACTCCATTGGTTGTCTCTTCATTTTGTTGATTGCTTACTTTGCTTTGGAGAAGATTTTAGTTTGGTATTATCCCATTTGTTTATTTTTTATTTTGTTTCCTGTGTTTTTGGTGTCATGTCCAGAAAATTGTTGCCAAGACCAGTGAATGCCATGGAGTTTTCACCTGTTTGCTTCTAGTAGTTAGTAGCATTTCAAATCTCACGTTTAAGTCTTTAATCCATTTTCAGTTGATTGATGTATATGGTATGAGATAAGAATCCAATTTCATTTTTCATATATATGTATATATATATATATATATATCCCGATTCCCTAATGCTATTTATTGAAGAGATTCTCATTTTATCATTGTGTGTTCTTGGCATTTTTGTCAAAAATCAATTAACTGTAAATGCATGCATTTATTGCTGAGCTTCCTATTATGTTCTGTTGGTATATATGTCTGTTTATGTGAGTGCCATGCTGTCTTGATTACTATAGCTTTGTAGTATATTTTGATATCAGGTAGTAGGATGCCTCCAACTTTGTTCTTTTTGCTTAAGAACTCTGACTATTCAAAGTCTTTTGTGATTTCATGCACACTTCAAAATTGTCTTTTTTTTCCTATTTCTATGAAAAATACCATTGAAATTTTGAAAGAAGTTAAACTAAATCTGTATATTTGGATAGTATAGACATTTTAACACATTCATCATTGGCAAATTTTTCACTTCTCTAACACTGATTGCAGATGAAAATTAAAAAAAAGAATCTGAAACTGGTTGCCGCAAGCTTCTGTCATTAAGCACAAGTGAAATGGTCCTTTCTAAATTGTCACCTTTTTCACAATGCAGCTGAAAGTTGCAGACATATCCAGTAGTTGCCTCAGACAGCAATCTGACTAGCATTCTGTACTTTGTATTTTTAGTAGGATTATAAACTGAATGTATATTATACAGAAACAGAATTTGCAAAGACATAAATTCACATCAGTGGCAATCAGGAACAGAATTTAGATGACATAATTTAATGTCAGTGACTATAGATGAGTCAACATAGTAATTTTTTTCAATCCACAGTCATGGAACTTTTTCCATTTATTTGTATTTTCTTCATTTTCTTTTATCAATGGTTTATATTTTTCAGGGTACAAATCTTTTATTCTTAAATTTATTCCTAAGTATTAGTATTGCAATCTTTGTAGCTATTGTAAGTGAGGATTGCTTTCTTATTTCTTTTTCAGATAGTTTGTTGTTAGTGTATGGAAAGTCTGCTGATTTTTTGTATGTTGATATTGTATTCTGCAACTAAATCAAATTCATTTATTAGTTCTAATAGTTTTTTGGTGGCGTCTTTAGGATTTTCTATATATATGGTCATATTGTATTCAAACATAGACAATGTAACTTCTTCGTTTGTGTTTTGAATTCCTTTTATTTATTTCTCTTGCCTAATTTCTCTGGCTAGTACTTCAAGTTCTTTATAGAAGTGGCAAGGGTAGGTATCCTTGTCTTAATCATGATCTTACGGGCAAAGCTTTCAACTTTCCATGGTTGAGTATAATGTTAGCTTTGGGTTTATGCATATGGCCTCTATTTTGTTGTGGTACATTCCTTCTAAACCTAATTTGTTGAGAGTTGTTATCATGAAAGAATGTTGAATTTTGCCAAATGATTTTTTTTTACTCTTCTGATATTGTCATATGGTTTGTGTTCTTCACTCTGTTGATGTGGTGTATCATATTTATGGATTTGCATATGTTAAACTATCTTTGCATACCAGGGATAAAATCCAATAGATCATGGAGAATGATCCTTTTAAAATGTTTTATAGTTTCATAGTTACCATAGACCTATATAAAACATAGTGTAGTTATAATAGGCTATTTTAAGATAGTAAAACTTCTATCACATAAACAAACCCTAAACTTTTATTCACCTCCACATTTTATGATTTCAGTGTCACAATTTACATGTTTACATTGTGTATCTCTTAACAATTTGTTGTAGCTATAATTATTTTTGGTAGTTTTGTTTTATTAACTTTCATACTAAAGATGTAAGTGATTTATGTACTATATTATAGTTTAGAGTACTCTGAATTTCACTATGTTTTCACTTTTACCTGTAAGTTTTATACTTTCATATAGTCTTCCTGTTACTAATTAGCATTATTTTCTTTCAGGTTAAATAATTCACTTTAGCATTCCTGCAAGGCAGATCTCGTGGTGATGAACTCCCTCAGCTTTTATTTGTCTGGGAAAATCTTTATCTCTTTTTTTTTTTTTTTAATTTCTGAGGGACAGTTGTGTCAGGTAAAATATTCTTGGTTGGCAGTTTTTTTCTTTCAGCACTTTGAAAATATCATTCTACTCTCTCTTGGTCTACCTGGAAAGATTTTGCTGAGAAATCCTCTGGTAGCCTTATTGTAATTCCTGTGTATGTAGCATGTTTATCTTTTCTTGCTAATTTCAGGATTATTTCTTTGTCTTTAATTTTTGACAGTTTGATTATAATATGTCTTAGTGTAGTCTTGTTTCAAATCGACCTGCCCACTTTTTAAATTTTTCCTGAGGATTGTTTTGGTGATTTGTGGTCATTTATGTTTCCATATGAATTCCTGTATTGTCGTTTCCAGGTCTAAGAAGAATGCTGCTGGTAATTTAATGGGTATTGGGTTAAATCTGTAGATTGCCTTAAGTAGGATGAACATCTTAACAGTGTTGATTCTTCCAATCCATGAGCGTGGAATATTTTCCCATTTGCTTATGTCATCTTTGATTTCTTTGAGCAGTGTTTTGTACTTTTCATTGTAGAGATCTTTCATGTGTTTGGTTAGGAAGATGCCAAGGTATTTTATTTTTTTGTGGATATTGTGTATGGGATTGTGCTTTTTATTCAAGTTTTTGTTTGTTTATTGTTGGTGTATAGAAATGCAACTGTCTTTTGCACATTTATTTTTCACCCTGAGACTTTGCCAAAGTCCTTTATCGGTGCAAGGAGGTTTTTGATAGATTCTCTTGGATTTTCTAGGGATAGCATCATGTTGCCTGCAAAGAGGGATAACTTGACTCCCTTTTTTCCTATTTGGACATCCCTGATCTCCTTCTCTTGTCTGATTGTTCTAGCTAGGACTTCCAAAACTATGTTGAAAAGGAGGGGTGAGAGTGGGCATGCTTGTCTTGTTCCAGTTTTCCGGGGAAATGGTTCCAGTTTCTGTCTGTTTAGTAATATGTTGGCTGTGGGTTTCTCTTAGATGGCTCTTACTATTTTGTGGCATGGTCCATCTATGCCTGGATGTTCAAGGGATTTATCAGGAAGGAGTGCTGGATTTATCAAATGCTTTTTCCACGTCTAATGATGCAGTAATGTGGTTTTGTTTTGTTTTTTACAACTATTGATGTATTTACTTACGTTTATGGTCTTATGAATGTTGAACCAGCCAGGCATCCTGGGGATGAAGCTTACTTGGTCGTGGTGGATGATTTTCGTGTTGTTGTTTCAAATCAACCTGTTGTGTTGTTGAATCCAGTTTGCTAGGATCTTGTTGAGAACTTTAGAATCTATGTTCAGCCAAGGATATTGACCCGAGTTCTCTTTCTTTGTTGGTTCTTTACCTGGGTGGTTATCTATGTGATGTTAGCTTTGTAAAATGATTTGGGGAGTTCCATCTTTCTCAATTCCCTGAAATACTTGCAGTAGAACTGATATCAATTCTTCCTTGCATGTTTTGTAGAATTCTACTGCAAAGCCATCTGGTCCAGGACTTTTTTTTTTTGTAGGTAATTTTCTTATGACATAGTCAATTTCCTGGATTGCTATTGGTCTCTTTAGGGTTTTGACTTCTTCTTGTTTCAACCTGGGGAGGTTGTGTGATGTAAGAAAGTCCTCCTTTTCCTTTTGGTTTTCAAGTTTGTTTCCATACAAGTGTACATAGTGGTCTCTGATAATCTTTTGTATTTCTTTGGGAGTCAGTTGTGACTTGATCTTTTGCACTTCTGATTATGTTTATTTGGGTTTTTTCTCTTTTTTTCTTGGTCAGTCTAGCTAGGAGACTATAAATCTTGTTTATACTTTCAAAGAGCCAGCTTTTAATTTTCTTGATTTTTTGATATTTTTTGTCTTCTTTGTCGCAAATTTGGGCTTTTATTGGTCATCTGTATTCTTCTGCTGAAGTTACAGTTTTGGTAGTCTTGCTTTTCCAGCTTCCTTAGGTGATATTTTTAGGCTAATTACTTGTGATCTTTCCATTTTCTTCATATGTATTTGTAGAAATATGAATTCCCCTTTTAGTATTGCTTTCATGGCATTCCAGAGTTTTTGGTAAGATGTTTCTTCATTTTCATTTGTTTCCAGGTATCTTTAAATCTATGTTTTGATTTCCATGTTGAGCCAGGAGTTGTTTAGCATTATGATGTTTTTGTGGAGTTTGGGGGAACTTTGTTGGTGTTGTTATTTATTTTTATGCCACTGTGGTCTGAGAAGGTGCAATCTTATGAAATTTGTTTATGCTTGATTTATGGCCGAGGATGTGGTCGGTCTTAGAGTATGTTCCATGTGAGCACCTTTTATTTAAAGTGTAACATATCCAGGACATGTGACTGACAGCTGTCTTGTCCAAGGATTCATTATATTCTTTATTTCCAGAATTGGTTTTATTGTTTTTGTTGTTTGTTTGTGTTTTGGAGACAGGGTCTCACTCTGTCACCCAAGCTGGAGAGCAGTAGTGTAATTATAGCTCACTGCAACCTCTAACTCCTAGGTTCAAGTGAAAACTCCTAGGCTCAAGTGAACCTCACCACAGCTACTTGAGTACAGGCACACACCACCAAACCTAGCTAATTTTTTCTTTTTTGTACAGTTGAGGTTTTTTCTTATGTTGCCCAAACTGGTCTTGAACTCCTGGGTCCAAGTGACCCTCCCCACTCAGCCCTCTAAAATGTTGGAATTTACTGGTGTGAGCCACTATTCCTGGCCAGAATTTTCTTGTATTAAAATGATTTCAATCTCTCTGTTAAATTTCTTATTTTGTTTGTTTCTGATTTCATGGAATTGTTTCTCTGTTTTCTCTTCAAATTTGCTGTGATTTTTTAAATAATTATTTTTAATTTTTTTTCAGGCAGTTTGTGGTACTCTACTTCTTTTGATCAGCTACTGGGAAATTATTGTGTTTTTTGTTGGTACATGTTAACTTGTTTTTTTTTATTATAAAGATGTGGGGTACAATTTAGGGTTAGGTATACAAACATTGATTATGCAGGCACCCTCGTTGATGAGGTATACCCCTCTCTACCTTAGCAGTTTCCCTCAATTGCCAATCCCACCCCCATCCCCTTACAGTTTCCCACTCCTGCCAATCCCTTTCTCATAGTATTATAATTGTTCAAGGTCCGCTAATGAATGAGAACATATGGTACTCTGTTCTTTGTTTCTGTGATAGATCATTGAGTATGATCAACTTTGTCAAAGATGAGTTGGTTGAGGAATTGAAGCTTTGCTTCTGGAATCTCTATCCTGTTCCAGTGGTCTATGTGCCTGTTCTTGTACCAATACCAGGCTGTTTGATTACTGTAGTCTTAAGTAAAGTGTGAAGTCTGGAAGTGTGATACTTCCTGCTTTGTTTCTTTTCTAAGGATTGTTTTGGCTATTCATGGTCATTTATGCTTCCATATGAATTTCTGTATTGTCATTTCCAGGTCTGAGAAGAATGATGATGGCAATGTAATGGGTATTGTGTTGAATCTTTAGATTGCCTTTAGTAGGATGGGCATTTTAACAATGTTGATTCTTCCTATCCATGAGCATGGCATATTTTTTACATTTGTTTGTGTCTTCTTGGATTTCTTTGAACAGTGTTTTGTAGTTCTCATTGTAAAGATCTTTCACTTCTCTGGTTAGGAAGATGCCAAGATATTTCTCTTTTTTTGTTGTTGTGGCTATTGTGAATGGGATTGTGCTTTTAATTTGGGTCTCTGCCTGCTTGTTGTTGGTGTAAAGAAATGTAACTGTCTTTTGCACATTTATTTTGTATCCTGAGACTTTGCCAAAGTCCTTTATCAGTGCAAGCAGGTTTTTGGCAGATTCTCTTGGGTTTTCAAGGTATAGGATCATATCATCAGCAATGAGGGATAACTTCACTTCCTCTTTTCCTAATTGGATACCCCTGATTTCCTTCTCTTCTCTATTGCCCTAGCTAGGACTTATAGCAACAATGTTGAACAAGAGAGGTGAGAGTGGACAGCCTTTTCTTGTTACAGTTTTCAGGGGAAATGTTTTCAGTTTCTGTCCATTTAGAAATATGTTAGCTGTCAGTTTATGTTAGCTGTCAGTTTATTGTAGATGCCACTTACTATTTTGAGGTATGTTTCTTCTATACCTAGGTGTTTGAGGATTTATATCAAGAAAGGATGCTGAATTTTATCAAAAGCTTTTTCTGCATCTAATGAGATAATCATGTGGTTCTTGTTTTTACATCTGTTGATGTATTTAATTACATTTATGGTCTTGCAAATGCTGAACCAGCCCTGCATCCTGGGGATGAAGCCTATTGGGTCATGGCAGATGATTTTTGAGATGTGTTTTTGGATCGGATTGACTAGAATCTTGTTGAGGATTTTGCATCTATGTTCATAAGGGATATTGGCCTATAGTTCTCTTTTTTTGTTAGATCTTTACCTGGTTTGGGTATCAGTGTGATGTTAGCTTTGTAAAGTGATTTGGGGAGAAATCCATCTTTCTCAATTGCCTGAAATACTTTCAGTAGGATTGGTATCAGCTCCTCCTTGTTCATTTTGTAGAATTCTGCTGGAAAGCCATCCAGTTCAGGGCTTATTTTTGTAGATAATTTTCTTATGACAGAGTCAATTTCCTGTGTTGTTATTGGTCTATTTAGTACTTCGGTGTCTTCTTGTTTCAGCCTAGGGAGGTTGTGTGATATCAGAAAGTCCTCCATTTCATTTAGGCTGTCAAGTTTGCTTCCATACAGGTATACATAGTAATCTCTGATAATCTTTTGTATTTCTTCAGGGTCAGTTGTGATTTGATTTTTGTATTTCTGATTGTGTTTATTTGGACTTTTTCTTGGTCATTCTGGCTAGGGGCCATCAATCTTGCTAATTCTTTCAAAGAGTCAGCTTTTTGTTTTGTTGATGTTTTCTATGATATTTTTGTCTTCTGTGTCCCATATTTGAACTCTTATTTTGGTGATTTGTATTCTTCTGCTAAAGTTTGGATTTTGGTGGTCTTCTCTTTCCTGCTCCCTTAGGTGGTTTGTTAGGCTCTCAACTTCTGGTCTTTCCATTTTCTTGATGTGTGCTCATAGAGATAAAAATTCCCCTCTTAGAAATGATTTTATGGCATCCCAGAGGTTTTGGTAAGATGTTTCTTCATTTTCTTTTTTTTTTCAGGAATCTTTTCTTCTTTTTTTTTTTGAGTTGGAGTCTCACTCAGTTGCCCAGACTGGAGTGCAGTGGCCACTCCTGGCCACCGCAGCCTCGACCTGCTGGACTCCGGCAATCCTTCCGCCTCAGCCTTCCAAGTAGCTGGAACTACAGGCGTGCGCTATCACGCCCGGCTAGTTTTTTTGATTTATTGTAGAGATGAGGTCTCGCCAAGTTGCCCAGGCGGGTCTCGAACCCACGGGCTCAGGCAATCCACTCACCTCAGCCTCCCAAAGGCACGGGATTACAGGCTGAGCCACCGAGCCCGGCTTGTGCCTAATTTATGTAGGTGAATTACTATGTTTCTAGGGGTTGGTCTTCTCATTAGATGTCTTGTGGGGTTTCTCTGTATCTCTTGTGCTTGGCTGGTTACATCTCTGGTGAGATGGGGAAAAGTTTTCATGAATTACCTCCTGAAATACTTGCTCCAAGTTGTTCTCCATTTCTCTTTCTTCTTTTGGGATACCAATCAGGTGTAGGTTCAGCCTCTTGATATAATTGCACATCTCTTGTAGGCTTTGTTCTTTCTCAGTCTTCTTTCTATGTTTTTTACAGATCAGTTTAATTCCATGTTCTGGTCTTCAAGTTCTGAGATTCTTTCTTCAGCTAGATTAATTCTGCTTTCCATGCTTGTCATCTTGCTATTTATTTCCTGGATGAAATTTTCTATTGCTAAAATCTCTGTTAGAAGTTCTTTCAGTGTTATATCTTATCTTTCTTGAGTCTTATTTACTCTTTCTATCCACTTCCTAAGCCCTGTCATGTTCTGGAGATAGTTGCTGGTGATTTCCATTGTTTGGGCACCCAGGTCTGATTTTTCATGAGTTTTGTCTTTGGTACACTTGAAATTGACTGAGGCCTTCCCTTGGTTTTTCCTCATTTGTGACAATATCTCTTGTTCTTCTCTTTAATTCTGTTTTTCAATGTCAGTGGGAAAGGCTTTCCCTTCTGATGGTTTCTCAGTCCTCTATTCTTCCCTGATCCGCCTCTGGATTCATTCTATTTTGAAATAGGATGATGGATGGGAAACTTTGCTGTCTTTTGTAGTTTTTGAAATTCGAATCAAGTAGGGGATGGGGCACTAGGAATCAGAGTCTACTTTAAATTAAAATGTTCACTTATTGTAGTATGTGTTCCCTGAGACCCACTCCCCACCACCACTCTGTATGATGATGCAAAGCAGAAACCAATGCAAAAGCGATTGAACACGTGCATACACACCCCAAAACAAACTGGAATAACAACAAAGTGAAGCAAAACAAATAACAACAACAAAAAAAAAAAAACAAGAAAACTAAACACACACACACATGCCTAGCACAAAGTAAATAGAGAGTTAAAACAGAAAGATCAGAGGAAAATTTAAAAAGGAAAAAAAGGGATTCGGGTCAAACCCTCACACATATATTGACACACACCTTAAACTATAAAAAATGAATATAAAAAAACCCCCAGAAGAACAAAAGAGCAAAAACCAACAACAACAGCAAAATCAAAAGATGAACATTCAATCATCTACATACACATATAAACAGAAAATGACAAAAGAAGAAATAGAAAAGAAAAAAATTTTTTTGGGGGGGATGCAGATCAAATCCTCACATACACATTCATGCACAAGAAAAAATATTTTAAAAATAGATGAACTAATAAACAGTCCAAAAATTTTTTTAAAAATTAAAAAAATAATTGAAAATTGAAAAAAAAAAACCTGCCCTCTTGTGGCAGGCTCTGTAATTGTTCCTCTAATCAGGTTTCTCCTGCAGAGCCACCTCTTTCACTCTCTCCTCAGTATTTGAAGCAGGGAAGGAGGAGGAGTAGTGAAGGTGGGTGGGGCTGCAGGCCTCCCCTCCCACTCTTGTATGGTCAGGGAGCTCTCCTCTGGTGAGGAGGTACGGGATTGTCTCTTCCTCAGATATGTACTCTCACCAGGGTTGCCCCAGCCAACCCTATCCTGGAATGGAGTTCTCCTATTGTGACTGACATTCAGCTTTGCCTGGGTTTGTCCCTCTCAGTCCTGGCCCAGCTGTGTGGGTCTGATGTTCAGAGGACGGGTGGGGAGGAGGGGCTTTGGGTCGGCCTGGACTCACCACTGATCTCTTTGGAGTCCTTCCTCGTCCTTTTCCAGCCATACCCTTTGTTGGGTCACACTGGATTGGGATGGGGGCGGGGTACCTGGAACTCAGCATTCATCGGGTTCCTCTGAAGTTTGTGCTTTCAGGATATTCCCCCTGGGCCACAATCAATCCCTGAGTAGTTGATTCGCCAGTCACAGAGATCACGTCTGTTGCTCCGTGGTGAGCACATTGAAGCACTTTCCTGCTCCATCTTCAAGATTGTGGTAGAGTCCCTCTCTCATTCTCTTCCATGGGAACTTGCATCTGTACTCCCTCTGCAGCCCCTGCCAGAGCCCTGCCAGGTGCTGAAGCAGTGAGGCAAAGCCAGGAGCTGGCAGTCTCTCTCCTGCTTCAATGGTGAGGGAGAGACTGGGGCAATAGTTTCTCCCCACCGCTTTTTCAAAGGAAAACTTCTGTCCATTTTTAAAAAATGGTGCTCAGCTTCTGCAACCTGGGAAGAGCTATGGACGAAGTAGAGAAGTTGCAACACCAGCTGTTGCACCAGGGACCTGGCCACCCTCTCACGAGCCCCACTTAGACAGTCTCTCCCAGCATTTTCTTCCCAGGGAGAGTTTGTTGATTAAAAAAGAAAAGAAAAAGAAAATGGTGCTTGACTTCTGCATCCCAGGAATTGCTGGGGTCCAAGCCTAGCCACTGTGGCACCAGTCGCTGCACCAGGAAAGGCCCAACCGCCAGCTCCTTAGCTCTCACTCAGTCAGCCACTCACACACCCACTCGCTCACCAGCACATACACAAAATTTTTCATAATCACTCACTCACACGGGGACTTGCATAGTCCGAATGACTGGGCTGCCATCTTCCCCCTCCCCCAACTTGTTTTTATTATGTTTCCTTTTGCTTTGTACTGATGCCTGAGCATTTGGTGGATCAGCACCAATTCCAAACTTTATGGGCTTGTTTCTGTGGGAAAATACCTTCCTGTATGGGAGCGTGCAAAGGTGCTGATGGGAGGAAGCAGCAGTTCTAACCCTGGTGAGAGCACAGCTATGTAGTCTCCATGCAGATCTGTCAGATGGCATTGATTAAGACTGCAGGGGTCCTAAGAGGCCAAAGTATGGGTGTCGACCAGGGCAATGAGGCTGTTGAGGATTTTAGTCACGATGACTGCCAAGATACTCCAGGTCTCATCTTTTCCCACCTGGGAGGTCATGACAGAAATCATCCCTCCTGGCACTGGGTCTGCTTAAAAGTTTTCTCACGGTGGTGGTGGCATCAGTGTCTGATGATGAGTGCCATGGAGTGACCACAGAACCAAGACTTGAAGCACAGGCAAGTGGAGGAACTACAGTACTGGGTTCAGGAACAGCAACGGCATCAGTGCTCAGGGAACAGGCATCCCTACTGCCACACTGGTAATAGTGTTTAAGGTGCAGATGCTTGTGAAGTAACTGAGAAACCAGGGACTGGAACATGGGCATGTGCAGAGCTGCAAAGATGCTAGAGTCCAGGGTGTGAGGTAGCTTTTCTTGGTGACTGAGCTGATGACTGGAGCATGGACAGAGAGACCTAGACTCTGGGGCCCAGGGTGTGAACTGGTTCACCATTGTGGAGGTGCTCGAGTTTGAGTTGTGGGAATGTACAAGGCAGTCTCAAAGTCAGAGTCTGGAGTGCAGGTGTGCACATTACTACAGCAGCTCCGGGATCCAGGACATGGAATATTTCTCTACAGTGGCTGGACCGGTGTCTAGAGCATGAGCCCTCACAAAGCAACCTTGGTTCAGTGTCCCTGGGTGAGAACTAACTCACAATGGCTCCAGTGTCTGAGGCATGAGTGAGTAGGGTAGCCACAGAGCCAGGGTCTAGAGTGTGAACACTCTCAGAGTAGCCATAGTTCAGGAGTTAGGGGCACGTATGGGGTCATGAGACGTGGCAACTGCAGCCCCAGTACCAGAGCAATACAATAGCAGCTGCTTCTGTGTGTGCACTCATATCTCCCTCTCTAGGGTTCTGCTGTGGGAATGGCTTTTGGTTTCCTCAGTGGCAAAAGATGTCAGTGTCTCAGCAGAGCAGACCACTGAAGGCCATAGTAGAGTAGCTCCCACCGCATGACTGACTCTGACAGCCTCTGCCTTTCTTGTTTGTTCCTAGCTGTTTCCAGGCATCTCACATATGCCAATCTCACAAGTGATCCTTTCTGTGCAATATTCTCTGTTGTTTTTTGCTCCACTGTGGTGTTCCATATTCTTAAGTAAGCCTTTAGTTGATTTTGGCTTGTGGATAACTGCCTATATTGCTTTTTCTGTGGGGCGAATGAAGGGTGGTATCTCCTATGCCACCGTCTTGCTGATGTCACCTCCCTAGGAATCTTTTTCTTCTTTCCTCATGCTCACTAAAATTTAACATCATTGAACTTAAAAATACTTCTTATCAATCAAACATACTATTTTTGAACTTGCTATCAATAAGAAGCTTTTAGTCTACATAGCACCCTCCCTCATCTTCATCTGAGATTTTTTTTTTATGGGACAATGACAAAAAGGGGGACTGGGGAGTGAAAATAAAAACAGAGGTAAGTGAGAGCAATCTTATAAAAATAGTAGCTAACATTTCTACTGCACTTATAGCATGCCAAGTATTGATCCAAACACTTTAAATGCATTTAATTGTCTTAACACTTCTATGCATTTGGTGACTGTCACCCTTAATTATTCACATAGCTGAGGAAATTGAATCATAAGGAGGCTAATAACCTGCCCAAGTCACAGCTGGTAAGTGAGGGAGCCAAGCAGCCTGGCTCTTGGGTCTGAATTCTGCCTGCCTGCATCATGCTGCCTTGAAATTCCCCATTCTTCCCTCTCCCTCAACTTCCCTTATTTCCCTGAGATCATTCCTTGATCACCAACTCCTTCACCAGCCTTGTGACTTTTACTATATAAGTAATTCCTTCCCCTTGGTCCCAAATTCCAAAATACAAATGCAACCTCATGCTCCTTAATTCGTCTTCACCTGTAGACTTCCTTCTAAATCTTTCTATTTTATTCCATTTTCAATCTATCCATGAGATTGTTTACAAGCTGTCACAATTATGAAGTGAATGGAGAATAATGCCTACTACTGTACCGCTAGTATTCTAAGAGGATACATTCCTTATGGCTTTCTGACTTGATACCAAATGACTGATGCTTAATTTTTCTGAGACCAATCTGAAAAGTAAAAATAATAGCTAACATTTAAGTGCCAACTGTGTGACAGAAATTAGTTCAAGCACCCTCCATATATTAACTTATTCGATCCTACAACAACCCTGTGAGGTAAGTTCTGATTCACAGTTGAGAAAACAGAGGTATAGAGAGTTTGAATAATTTGCCCTATCGCTAGCCAGAGGGGGAACCAGGATGAGCCTTGGGCAGGTTTGACAGCACTGCCCACATCTTTACTGCTGTGCTAACAATTTTTCAGTCCTACACACTCCATGGGAAAAGGAAAACTAACGCTTCCATTTTTACATCTTTTTGTTTCTGATATAAGAAGCAGAGTTCCTTTCAAATGACCCGAGCATGTTTTATATGTCATTTCAAAACTGTTACCAACAGTCTTCCCCAAATGCCAGAAAACGTTCAGTGTCTTTTTCCTTTTTCAGTTAACTATTATTATTTTGCTTCTATTTTTTTCTCTTTTGCCTCAAAAGGCTGCTGGAATAGTAAACATTCACTGACATTTAATAATAACTAGAAAACTTACACCAGGACATTATGATTAATACAAAGCATATTTTCCAAATTTACGACCCTAAATTGGGGCTCATGTAATACTCAAAGGAAATCTGATCCCTGGGGTGGAGGTACTGTTCCTGCATTGCTCAGCCCGGGATGCCCATGAGTGATTCACACTTGTCCCTGTCTCCAGACTGTCTCCAGTGGAAGAAGGTGACCCCCTGACCCCTTGGCAATGGCTGTATCTAAGCTGCCAACATTGCTCCTGCATTATCAGCACACTAACTTAATGGGAAGGGCTGTGGTGAACTTCTGGAAAGTGAATAGGAAGTTGTTTTTCTACACAGCCTGACACTGAGGGAAAGTGGTAAGCTATAAGAAGCCTGGTTGGGCAGAAGGCAGAAAACCCGCAGACTCACAGAGGAGATGGTGAGTTCCTTTTTTTCCTTTTTCCTTTGCATGGGAAGTGGTTGGAGTTGAAGAGGTTTGGAACTGAATCAGGCAGGTAAAGGTTCAGAATGTGAAGGAAAATAGCCGTGAAGTTTTATGTTGAGTCGCCTGTTAAGAGTTTGCAAACCTTTCTTTTTTTTAATTATAAAGATGCAGGGTACAATTCAGGGTTAGGTATACAAACGTTGATGCAAACACTTTTAAACCTGCTGGCCACTTTAACCCCTCAACATCCTTGTGTGTTGATGCTGTTATTTCTGTTTTACAAATAAAGACTTTGTGGCTTACAGATGCTAGGTGTCTTATCTATGCTGCACTGTTAAGCTACTAAATGATGTCATGGTCTGGGTCCTGTCTTGTGGCTCCACAGCTGCTGTTCTTCTTACTGGAACTTACAGAAACCTTCTAAGAGTAGATCTTGGCAAACCTGCCTCTCACTTTTTCAGGGTTGCTCTTCTCTTATCACTGTTTTATCCAACATAAAAACTAAACTAAAAAAAAAAAAAAGGCTGGACTCAGTGGTTCAGCCTGTAATCCCAGCTCTTATCCCAGTATAAATAGAAGGCTGAATGAGTGCCCGGGGACATTTCTATAATCGAACAGTTTCTCATCCCCACCCCTCCTATTTCTCTTTGTGAACCCTGTAAGTCTTCTGAGACTGATCTGGAATATTCATGAAGTCTCAATTTCTGCCCTAAGTCTCAATCTTATTAGTGGCTTAGTTTCTTCTTCTAGAAAATGAATATAATAATAGTTCTCTACCTTATAGTGTCATTGTGAGAGCTAAATAAGACTATACTGAAAAGCAGTTAGACCTGAGCCTAGTACACAGTAAGTAATTAGTAAATGTTAGCTGTTATTGTCACAAGAAAGAGAAAATTCTTGGGGTATAATGGGGTTTGGGATCCAGGGAAAATTCAAGGATAACTAACCATTTTGAACTCAGTGTTATCCTAGATAAGATGCAAAGGAGCTGGTGGCTACAGGTGGCTCAGCCTGTAACCCCGCGCCTTTGGAAGGCTGAGGTGAGTGGATTGCCTGGGCAACTTGGCGGGTTCGAGACCCGCCTGGGCAACTTGGCGAACCCTCATCTCTACAATAAAAAACTCAAAAAATGAGCCGGGCATGGCAGCGCGCTTGTAGTTCCAGCTACTTGGAAGGCTGAGGCGGAAGGATCGCCGGAGCCCAGCAGGTCGAGGCTGCGGTGGCCAGGAGCAGCCACTGCACTCCAGTCTGGGTGACAGAGTGAGATTCCAACTCAAAACAAAAAACAAAACAACAAAAAAAAGGTGCACAAGGTTATGCTACTTCTAATTTTACTCCCAAGTTTTCAAGAGTATCCTATATAGTCCTAGAATCCCAAATCTTGCAGTCGGCTAGAGAGGAGCCAGACAGGTCTCTGCATTTGGGCACCTTTCTATGAGATTCCAGGAAAAAAAAAAGCTAGTGCTTATACCTGATCCATCCCACCTCTTTGCTTTACTACAGCACACTTTTCAAATATAATGAGATTTTTGGTTTTTTTGAGTTGGAGTCTCACTCTGTCTGTTGCCCAGGTGGCACACTCACAGCCACCGCAATGTCAACCTGTTGGACTTCAGCGATCCTTCCACCTCAACCTTCCAAGTAGCCAGAACTACAGACGCACACTACCACACCCAGCAATTTTTTTTTTTTTTAATTGTAGAGATGAAGTCTCGCCAAGTTGCCTGGGCTGATCTCAAAACTGCGGGCTCAGGCAATCCACTCGCCTTGGTCTCCCAAAGAGCTGGGATTACAGGCTGAACCACTGAGTCCAGCCTTTTTTTTTTTTTTAGTTTAGTTTTTATGTTGGATAAAACAGTGATAAGAGAATGATGAAGAAAACAGGAAGGAATAGAAGGCTGAACTAAATTTGAACCACAATGACATAAGAATGTGGTTACTTTTGTCTTATCTTTTGCATGCCATGCTTCTGAATTGGTCCACTTAGTTGAATGAGCAGTTGTTTCTCTCTTCCTTCTATTCTTTTTTGGTATCCTCCTCTGTTTCAAAGATATAAATATATTGGATCATGGAGTTCTCTAAAAATCTGATGAAAGCTACACCTCCTCTTTCCCAGATGAAAATGCAAACATCCCCATAAACACCAACCTTTATAGATAACCACTGGGGGTTCCCAGATCTTCATCTGGATCCCAGGGTAAGAACCCCACTCTATCGGCTCCTAGTCTCGCTTCACCTAGCACCTCGAAACCAGGCTGGAGCTCTACAGCAAAGTGCTAAGGACTCTAGCCCCAGAATAGTTTACACTATTTCACAGGCAGGACCTCCTCCTTTTCCTCTGAACACATTTCACCCTGAAGATTCAGAAACCTCAAACTGCCTGTGTTAAGTTCAGAAGATTCAGATACCTCAAACTGCCTGTGTTAAGTTCTGCTTCAAGTTCAGAGTGGCTTCAGTTAACTTCTAGGACCTAAGAAAATGAAGTTAAGATTTGGATGGTGAGGTGTTTCCAGTCAGACAGATCTCAGAGGAAGAGTTCTTGATTGGGAACTTCACCACACTGATGTCAGCAGGCTAAGAAGCAGGTCCAGATTCTCTTCCTTGTATACCTCTTAAACACCTTAGGTCTGTGGCTTCTAGTTTTACTGTTACTTCTATTACCTATTTTTTGAAATACACCTAAAAAATTCAGACCCTCCTGGGCTGACCACCAGCTCTTAGAATGGGCGTCTTCAGAGTTCTGTAAGCTGATACTTACTAACCAAATCCTCAAAAATCAAAATGGCTTACAACTTAACAGGTGGTACTAACCTTAGCGAGTGCATACCTGGCAGTTTCATAAATGACATTCATTACATTGTGTCCTAGATGTAATCCCTCTGATTGAAAAGCAAAGCAGAAAGTTTATGAAGTCCAATACAGAGCAAATCCTTTCATTTGTAGAGATCATTCAGCTATTGTCCAATGGACTAAAGCCCTTTTAAGCATGGTACTTTACTTTTAATGTTAATATTTCACCCTAAACAATGGAAATCAGTAATCTAATTTAAATACATGCTTGGATTCTAAATGTTGATGTCCAGGCCCCTTCCTGTCTTCTGTCTTTATTTGTAACTTGCTGTTTGTCTTAGAGACGATCTCTTTTTTCCCCACTCTGTTTCCTTTTCTACCTTTAAGCTGGGGCTACTATGTGCTGCGCCACCACCACCACCATCCAGAAACTTAAGGGAATGAATATTACATCAGTGGTAATGCCGTGTGACATCTGGGCTTTGCTACCAACAAGTTGTGTAGTCCTGCATCCTCAATAATTCTCAGGTCTATCTCTCTGCTTTGCATTCCCATTGACCCCTGGCCAAGCTAGGCCCTCTTTAACTCCCACTGGGACTATTGTAATAGCCTCCTCTTTTTGTAGTTCAACCTTCCTGCTCCTGATTCATCAAAAAACAAAAAATCACTGTTAAATGTATCTTTCTATGATGCTTTCTGTGCAGAACCCTGCAAATGGTTCGAGACCCGCCTGGGCAGGCGAGACCTCATCTCCACACTAAATCAAAAAATCAGCTGGGTGTGGTAGCGCGTGCCTGTAGTTCTGGCTACTTGGAAGACTGAGGCGGAAGGATCGCCGGAGCCCAGCAGGTCGAGGCTGCGGTGGCTGGGAGCGGCCCCTGCACTCCAGTCTGGGCGACAGAGTGAGACTTCAACTCAAAAAAAAAAAAAAAATTGTACTGCATATGGAATTTGTGTTAAATGAGTAGAGTTTAGCTGTTCTTGCCCCCCACACACAAGTAGGTAACTATGTGAGATGAAGGATATGTTAATTTGCTTCACTATAGTAACCTTATTACCATATATTCCATAACATCCTATTATGTATCTTAAATACCCATTTATTTTATTTTATTTTATTTTTGAGTTGGAGTCTCATTCTGTCGCCCAGATTGGAGTGCAGTGGCCGCTCCCTGCCACCGCAGCCTCGACCTGCTGGGCTCCGGTGATCCTTCCGCCTCAGCCTTCCGAGTAGCCAGAATTACAGGCATGCGCTACCACGCCCAGTTGATTTTTTGATTTATTGTAGAGATGAGGTCTCGCTGCCCAGGCGGGTCTCGAATCCGCGGGCTCAGGCAATCCACTCACCTCAGCCTCCCAAAGGCGCGGGATTACAGGCTGAGCCACTGAGCCTGGCTGCAGCACAATTTTATTACCTATATCCCTCATGGTATACATTAAGTTTGTAGACTGGTTCATCCTACATATCTGCTACCTTGTGTGGTGGCGGGGAGGAAATGGCAAGAATATGTTTCTTCACAGCTTTCTTATGGTCTTCACAGCATAATACACTTTTACTTAGATTCTGCTGCTGGTGTAGTAACTATGATATACTTAGTTATACTTATCATGTATCTGTCCAACACTTTCTTGTTAAGCACATTTCTCTCTAATTTTGAGTCTGTCCTCTGCCATTATTCATTTGTTCATTTATCTTCAAAATATTTGTTCAGCATTAAGCACCTGCTCTCCCGTGGCTGGGGATTCAGACCTGAGTAGTCCTTGCCCTTGAGCAGCCTGTCAGTAGCTCCCTCCAGCTATATGCTCACACGTTTGCTTTGCATTTACATTGTGGACCTCTGGCTCAGGAGAAAAGTTAGAAATGGAGAAACTGATTAGAGGCCACTGGCACACAGATGAGAAGGAAGCCCCAAGAAGGAGAAGCGAATAGGGTCATGAAGGCAGGAACCCAAAGAAACCCTCACCTCTGCAGGGAAGGCAGAGGGTTGAGGTAGATTCAGAGGGAGACTCAGAAAAATTGCTCAGAACATTAGAGAAGGTTCAAGAGAAGAGCCAAGGGAAGCATTTTAAGCAAAAGGAAGTAGTTAACGGTATTTATTGCTACAGAGAGGTCAAGGACAGGCGATAAGGGTGGAAAGTCTTCATTTGGTTTGGCTATTAGAATGTCCGTGGCTAAGTCAGCAGGAGCAGCTTGGTGGGATGGTGGGGAGTGGGCTGGATTGTAAAAGACAGGAAAGGAAGTGAAGAAAGCCTAGCAACAGATGAAGGGGAGAGGTCAGGCAGTATCTGGGCAGAAGGGCAAAGGGTCAAGGCGGGGACATTGTGCCTTTCTAGAAATGCAGAGCTGTGGTCTACAACATAGCAGGAGAACAGGAACTCCTTTCTGTGGCACTGTTCCTGCCAACTTGGTAAACCATGGGGGATGCTGGCCACCCACGGGACTCCTACTGGCGCCTGCCACCTCTCTCTATGAAAAGCAAGGTCCAGGGGAAACGCTTGCGCCTTCCACTTTCTCTGCTTCTCTCTTCACCCCGCAGTCACTTTTAGTTCTTTAGAAAAATAAAATCAAAGATAACCACCATGCTTAACAAAGGTTTACACAGGCGCAGGATGTTATTCTAATGACCCAGACCCGGACTCCCTCCCAGCAACTTCCAGTTGAACCAATCTGCCAGAGAATGTTAAAGATTTAGCAGAGCACGTGGCTGCTTCTCCTAGAGAGGAATTTCCTCTTGTTCCAACACTTGCTTAGTAATACAGGGCACAGTCCTTAACTCTTTAGCATCCTAGGTCCAGCACCGTCCTGAAGACTATAAGGTGGAGCAGGAGTAGGTGTGATATGGCCTGCCCACCTAAGCAAGTTTCAGAAGGAAAGTATGACTCAAGGAGGGTTTTTAATCCTCATCCATCCTCTGTATCTCCACACAAAGCCCTCATCAGTCACCGACGAGTCAAGGTGCTGCCTTACAATTAAAACAGTGATCTGAACTTGGGGTCCATTAAACATGCAGATGCAGTAGGTCCATGAAACACCTGAAATGGTCTAAAAAGTTTCAAGTGTGCATTTTTTGAAGTCTGACTATGGCTTCTGTCAAAGTTCATGAACCCTGAAAAAATAAGAATCTCCATGTTAACCAGATGTGCATTCAAGTGAACAAGCTTGAGCACATCACTTAAACTCATCGAGTCTCAGGGATGGGGAGTGGTGGTCGCCTATCCTTGAGTACTCATGGTCCAAGGGACCTGCTGCCAAATGCCAGAGAAATGCTGAATTGATTTAGCAGTCATCTTTATGGTCTCCTACAGCTCTGAAATAATCTGTAAGAGGCGACTCTTGGTATTTGGTGATTAAAAGAAACAGAAAAGTATGGTCAGGGTAAGCAGAAGATGTGCATTGGCTTGCATTTTCCTTTCTCAGATCGTGTCTTAATCAAAAGCCCCTACCAGTCTAAAACCTTAACATATTTGCAACTTCCTCTCCCCCCCACCCTGTCTCCCTCTTGGTGTGTTTTGTCTGGTGTGGTAGAGAGTTTGCTGAGAAATTTTTGCTTAAACCATATCTTATTTAAAAATTTAAACAAACAAGTTAAAATGGGAAACAGCTCTGTTTGGAAATTTTGTCAGAACCAAATCTTATTTAAAAGTTTAAACAAACAAACAAGTCGAAACGGGAAACAGTGGGTAGAGCCGGGCACTGTGATGGGGATCAGGAGCCTCCCCTGCTCACCCCCACACCCTCCTGAGCTGGCCCCAAAGCCAGAGAAACCCCTGAAACACTCTGTTCACGGAGCAAACCACTTCTCAGGGGCACAGGAAGAGCACTACTAAATGTAAAATGACAGCCTTCCTCCCCCAGCCTGCCTGAGTAGAAGGCCAGCACAGGCTCAGAAGTGAGCAGTGGTGTCCCTTCATGAAGGCTGCATTGCTGTACACTTCAGAAGCCGTAGCTTTGTTTCTGTTTCTCCAAAAGTATCCTAGAACACTATGTAACCTCTCATATCTTTTTAAGTGGTGATCGCAAATCTTTCATCATAAATTTTAAGAGAAAAGATTGGATTTCCAAGGTTGTAACTGTATTATAAAGGTTGGCCTTTTAAAAAGCTATTACATCATTTCTTAAAGCTTATCCAATGGAATTGAGTGCTAACTGGTGTGATCTGATCATCTTTAGGACTTAAAAAAAAAAGTTCTCAGTAAGAAATTTTACAATAATCATTGTCTCCTTTTTAATACTTTTTTCTGTTCTACTTTCCCTAAGAATTTTAACCTCATACACAACATTGTAGGCTTAAAGTATGTTTTAATTGTCTTTTCATACTTCTTTGCAAAAATAAATATAATACATCAAAATTTGAAAGATTTTAATGTTCTGAAACTGTAAGTCTCTGTGTTAAAATATTTTTTTGAGTTAACATGACAATTGTTTTCAGTACGCAAATAATCTATCATAAATATACTACAAGTTTTGATAAGTAACTTAAACATTTATATTTTTATTTTATTTTATTTTATTTTATTTGAGTTGGAGTCTCACTCTGTCGCCCAGACTGGAGTGCAGTGGCCGCTCCCGGCCACCGCAGCCTCAACCTGCTGGGCTCCAGCAATCCTTCCGCCTCAGCCTTTTGAATAGCCAGAATTACAGGCGCGCTACCACGCCCGGCTAATTTTTTGATTTATTGTAGAGATGAGGTCTCACCTGCCCAGGCGGGTCTTGAAGCCGCAGGCTCAGGCAACCCACTCACCTCAGCCTCCCAAAGGCGCGGGATTACAGGTTGAGCCACCGAGCCTGGCTAAACATTTAAATTTAAAATGCTATTGAAGAAACATCTCTAAATGCAATGAGGGGCTTTTCACCATTCATTTATATATCTATGAATGAATATTATTTATCAACAAAATTAGACAATTTCAACTTCAATCTTATTCCTATACTTTATTTTTTAAGTATTTAAACATTGAGAAACTTCATTCACATGAATAAGTAAATGAAAATACAAATTTCATTACAGCAATGTCTCTCAATTCTTTGAACTCCTTCCAAGTCATATGCCCCAAATTATATAGTGATTTATCATCAACATTTAGTCAAAGCTGACAACTTAGCTGACTCCTCCCTCAAAGTTCATGAAAGGACAGAAATGGAAACCACTAGAATTGAACAAGGATTTGCTACACTATTGAATTATGCTAAAGATGATTCAAAATATTGGTATAGTTATTCAGAATTCAAATTAAGGGGGAAGGCTCCATAGCAAATAAGAGTTAGATGAGTAAAAGTATGATTTTCTCTTGTATCGAGGGAGAAGGGTGTGTTTTTAGGCAGATTGGTTTTAGAAAAGTATACCTGTGAAAGTTGAGAACCTGAATATAGATGTAATTAACACTTTCCTTGCTGATAGAACCCTCAGAAAGCCAGGCTCATCCTGGTTTGAAGACTTCTGCTCCAGCCTTGGAATGGCACTTTTTGGGTATTGTGTAGAAATACAGTAGTAATAATATCTGGAGATACAACACAATGCAGAGAAAATGGTAGGATTATGTCCAAAATAAGGGATTGTCACCCTACTTCATGTGCAAAAAACAACACCATAAATCATAACATTATAATACTCTCAGTATTTAAGCATAGGTCCTGCAGAGGTCAGCTGATGAGTGTCATAGCTTACAAGAACATGAAATGTGCCTCCTTATCAAAGTCAATATTCAGAAGGTCCTAAGTAGAAGGGTGCTGGACTTCTTATACAAAGGTAACCTCCCTCTCTGGGAGACGTGCACTGGTTGAGTTGTGTCCTTCCTGGTATGTGGTCAGTAGAGTATACACACACACACACACACACACACACACACACACACACACTCACTCACTCCATACGGCAGCCTTCATCATCCATCACTGGGTAGCGACCTATGGCAATTCAGAATTTCTATAGAGGAGGAATTTTAGATAGTAATCTGTCTGAAAGAGTGGTAAAGCTACAACTGTATAGAAAATGCACTACTTGTATGTTGGTGGTCATGAAGGGGTGGCTTTGGAGGGGACCTGATGCAGCAGCTAGGCTTGGTCATGTTGCACATTCTATCATTCAGAACAGCAACACAGCGAGGATTGGGAAGCTTGGGGGTTTATAAAAGTAAAAAAGTAGAGTGGAAAGAGTGCTTATTCAAAGTCAGACTCTGCTTCTGTCACTTTGAATATGTTATTCAGATGTTCGAAGCTTTAGTATTTTCATGTGCAACATGAGGAAGTTGGACAAGGCTAGTATCACCAGAACTTAGTTACCTAAAAACATATTTTAAATGTTCATAGATTTAATGAAATCCCAGCAGAGGAAGCTCATGAGAAATACTAGTTGCCATAGACCCAAGGGAAATACGTCTGCTACATATGTTATGAAATAGTAAATATACACACACATATATATATTAAATATTGAATACAACTACAGAGATATGCTGAAATGAAAAAAGCAGAAATATTAACATAAAATAGACATTATTTGTGTGGTTCAAAGAATTCTCATGTGACTTTCTATTGTTCTTGGCTGTGATATGCCAGTTCTTAAAATGAGATAATTGCATAATAATAATGACAGCCATATTCACGTGTTCTGTATTTTTTTAGCATACATATTAAAATGTATCTTAAAATATTGCTGACACAAAGCACTCAATAAAGATTTATTGAATAAGAGAAGAAATGAACTCTGTCTTCAGCTTTGCTACATTGTCCATCTAGGGCAGGACTCAAGCAGGGCAATGAGAAGCAAGGATGAAGCAGAGGGCTGGAATTACCTTCCCAATGGAAATAGGCAGAATTATAACTCAACATAATGATTACTAACAAAATTTTTTGGACCATGTTGGTGGTATATGAATACTAAAAGGAAGTTTTCTTTTTTTGTTTTAGGCCAGCTGCCTAAAAGCCATCTGGAACCAGAGATTCCAGAGAGTGGTATTTGGAACTGCCCAACTCCTTTGCTTCAGTGCCCTGATCTCTGGTAAACTTTATACTAACCCTTCATTTAGCCCTGAGTAATTTGGGAAGAACCCAGAGTCCACTGGGAGAAGTTAAGGATTGTAACCAGTTGTTAGAAGGCATGGGAGAACTGACCAAGCCCAGACTGCTAAAGAAAAAGGGTACCTAACACCGTCATAGTAGTGGAAAAGGCTCCAGAAAGAACCAAGCCTGGAGCCTGCTTGTTGGCTCCACCTCACCGCCCGCCATGTTTGCTTTTGCTTCTGTAATATATATCTAGGACTCATGTATTCATTAGGCACAGGCTCACAATACTGTTAGGGACCCACAAAAATGTTTGAATTTCTTTAAAAATTATTTTCTTTGAGGTCTAAAAAGTTTTAATATATAGTAATACATTCATCTTTCTATCAGTGCAGTTGCAAAATACAATTTTTAGTATATTTTTATGGAGGAAGGAGCCTACAAAGGCAAACTTTCTAGAGTCTGTGAAAGTCTTAACGTAGCCCTGGCTGTATCAGAGTAAAGTCTTAAGGCAAAACTACCCTGAAAATGTCAGAGAGGGAGGTACAAACATGACCAACCTTCATGCAGGCAGCAGAGAAGAGGGTTGACTAGAAACAAGTCTTTATAAACAGGAAAGGAGCCGTTTCCAGGCCTGATTGCTAGCTTTGTACACCTCTTCATGTGGGAACTGGCCTCCTGCCCCAGGCGAGCTCCCACAGGCTATGATAACAATACTTTGCATCATAGAACCTTTATACTTTTGAAGGACACATTCTTTATTTCATTTGATATCACAAACACTTGTAAAGAAGGGCTATTTTGAGCTCTATCTTAATAAATGAGTAAGCAGATGGGGAGGAAGTAATTAATCAAAAAGAAACAACTAAGAGAAATGGAATGAGTATAGATTGCAAAGCAGAAGATCTGATTTCCAACCCTGGCTCTGCCACAAACTTGCTGTATTTCACCCATGCCACAAGTATTTGCTGTAGGCCAGTTAGTGCCAAACTCTATGCTTGGTGCTTAGGATCCAGAGCTCAAAAGAAATCACTATCAGAGATGTGCAGTCTAGCTGATTGGACCCTATTGTAGAAACAGACACTACAATACATTGCAATTAGGGCAATGCAGGCAGGACAGGACAAAGTGCAGGGGGAGCCTACCCCGGCAAGGCATGCAAAGTAGGAGGAACACAGATTGCCAGGCATAAGAGGGGAGGCGGACCAGATAGGAGGAGGAACACGTGCAAAGGCACAGAAGCGAAAGTAAACATGGCGGGCGATGAGGTGGGGCCAACAGGCAGGCTCCAGATCTCCAGGAATCTTATTTTCCACGTGAAGAGGTAGACAACATTTGATGTATCATTTAATTTTGGCTTGGACAAATTACTTACTATGTCTCCTTTTATAGAGGAAATGACCTCTAATCTCCCTTCCAACCCGATATTTTATGATTCCGAATCTTTTACATCCAGAAGCCTCAGAAGAGGACATTTTCCTATTCTGACTTCATGTACACTTTCAAGTGAAAGGTGGGAATCACTCTTTTTTTCTTCAAACAAACTACATTAGACATAAAATAGTCACGTTTGGGGTATTCACCTTTTTGTCATAAATTCATCTGGCTATGCGAAAGCACACTTAGGATCACAGCCTCCTTCTGGTGAGGGATGCTAACCTGGCACTTAATCTCCTTTACTCTAGAATTAACAAACCAGAAAGAAGTGGCAGCGTGGACCTATCATTACAGCACAAAAGCTTACACATGGAATTATTCCCGGGCTTTCTGCCAGAGACACTACACAGATTTAGTGGCCATCCAGAATAAAAATGAAATTGCTTACCTCAATGACGTCATACCCTACTACAGCTCTTATTACTGGATCGGGATCCGAAAGATCAATAATACGTGGACCTGGGTGGGAACCAAAAAGGCTCTCACCCCGGAAGCCGAGAACTGGGCTGAGAATGAGCCCAACAACAAGAGGAACAACCAGGACTGTGTGGAGATCTACGTCAAGAGTCCGCAGTCCCCCGGCAAGTGGAACGACGAGCCCTGCTTGAAAAGAAAGCGGGCACTGTGCTATACAGGTAGGACCTTCTCGATTTGAAACTTGACTGCTCAGCAAAACATAAAAAACACCTTCCTTTGTTGGCCAGTGTAACCTCTGAGTCGATAACATGGAGGCACAAAGACAGGGACATGAAATCAAGGAGTAAACTCAAGCAGCATTATTGAGCACCTGGAAGAATATGATACCAGAATTAGAGAGAATTGATTGTTTGAAACTACAGAGGTATTTTAATATCTCCTGGCCCATTTCTCATCTTATAACTGATAAAATGGACACTCAAGAAGTTTTAGTTTCTCATGGCCATAGAGCAGGACAGAAGTAAAGTTAGGACTAGAAACCAGTCTCCTAAATTTTAGGTCTAGGGCTTTTTATCACCACTACATCCTAGTATAACAGAGAGTATAAATTGAGAGGGAAGTTAACCCAGCCTCTAGAAGACACAGCTATAACTAGTATCTATTGAATGCCAGTATGTTCCAGGCATTGTATTGCTAGTTCATTTCGTTCACATGTCATTTGTTCATTTAGTATTAGTTGCATTCAGTCCTCATGACAACATCAATCAGGTTTTTCTATCACCCTTATATTGCTGAAGAGGGAAAGGCCTTCAGAGCTACTAAGTAATCTGCCCAAGGTTCTCGGCTAGTTGATGATGGAGCCAGTTTCAAACTCATGTTGACTCTAGAGTTGGTGTTTCTAGCCATGTATGCTCCACATTTTCATGAGACAATAGGAGGACATGACCAAGGATCACAAATGCTTTACAGATTATCTTCAACAGCAACATAACTTCAGGTTCATTGCACTTTGGTAGGAGAGTGGAGAACCAGGAAAGGAAAGAAGTAACTGAAAGTGAGATACTGTGAGTATATTTGATTCTCAGCTCTACCAGTCCCAGAGTAAGCAGACATGCATGAAAGTTTCCTGCAGTCATGAGCCCTGTGTCAGAGCCGACTTCTTCTTTCTGATGCTGCTTCCTGTCTAGCAGGGCCCCCTCTTGCCCTTCGTAGCACATGAAGATTGTGGCTAGGGACGGTAGGCCTTCCCCTAAGCAAGAAGGCCTTACGTACTCTGAAGTCTCTGAGAAATCATCTTACAGATGCCACACTCTGCTATACATATTCTGAAGTCTTTAGATTTTGACACCTCTCCTTCAGAAACCCTCAACAGTGCATGCATGGAACTAAGTACACAGCATAAAGTATTTCTTCTACAGTTTCTCTCTTCTCACTCAAGCCTCCTAACTGAGGAAAGCATATCCATGAATGCACTGTCAATGCAGTCAGATCTAGTTTACAAATAATGTATTTATATACAAACAAATAAACAGATTAATGACCATTTGCTCATGGACCAGGATGGATATAATGTAAATATTATCTCATACTACTGCTACCCTTTCTGAACTATGCCTCCCTAGAGCTTTTCCTTATCAGATTATCTTGACTACCTTTCCCTTATCAGACTACCACTGGCTGGTTCCATATGTCCCAGCTTCCCCTCCTCACCTAACCTTCAACATCCATTTCTGAAAGACAGTTTTTCCCACCTTACAAAAAAATTACAGGATAGAGAAGAGATTGAAAATTACTGGCATAAATGATGCCACTCCTCTAACCCGCAGCAGTAGCAGACATCACTAATTGGTGCAATATTACCTGAATACAGATGGGTTTTATCTTCACCAACATAATGCTCTAGGCAGCCACCATCATTGACTGGCATTTTGCCAACCAAGATGTAAATGATGTAGGGAAAAATCAATTCTCTATGGGATGTGAGAAATAGATATGTTTACTATAACAAATAATTAAGTTTCTATTGGTGGAACAATTCTCAGCAGGAGAATGTGAGACCTCAGAATGGGCTATCAAAAAAACATTTATTAATTGAATCATAATTATTCTTCTCCCTGGAGGTCCAAAGGAACAGTCAAGTTGCTAACCTGCCTGGAAACCCTGAAATGCAGTAGAATACAGAACATAGCCTGTTTTTCTATTCCTAGAGTTCTGAGGTCCTGAAGTGATCCTGAGGAAGCTGTAATCAGGGCAAAATTTGTATGCTGCAAGAGCATATGGCAGGCAGGTGTTACTGTGGTAAGGCTCTGGTGGGGGCAAGGGCAAGGTGAATAGGCTGGAAGATGTGGACAAACTTACATCTATGAGCTGCTGTTGCCCACTACATCTTCTCATTATATGAACCCTTCCCAGTGCCTCAGTGCAGCGTCACCCAATTCACTGGCTGCCATAGGGCTTTCTCCTATAGGACCCTGCATGGTTTATAGAATGACAGCATCTCACAGTTGGGAGGAAACATAGAAACCATCTAGCAGAACACTTTATGTGACATATGGACTCCCGTCTGTAATGTACTCCAAAGTGAACCAACAAGGGGCCAGGGGTCAGTGCAGAGGAAGTGGCTACCAGGGAACACTCTTGGCATAGAACTTGCCCCAAATATGACTCCATTAGTAAAACCATCAATTGAAATATTCTCAGTGCCTTTACAGTATCAATTCTAGCACTGCTCCTCCACCAAGTACATATACCCTCAGAGACTTTCTTGCAGAAAAAAAATTCTGGTCTTTCTCTTTTCTGTCACCCAAGTGGCACAGGCTTGGCGAGGAGGACCTGGCAGGTCAGTCATGGTCTGCGCCCCCTAAGGTGCTGTGTTTAGATTGGCAAAACATCCTCTCAGAGGACCATTTGTCCTTTACCGTGAGTGGGTCTTAAACATCACTTTGGCTCCTCTGCTCCTCCAACATATGGTATTGGAAATAGATATGAAGCAAACAGAAGGAGAAAGGGTTAGGGCCCTAACACTGGGCAAACTGGGCTCAGAGAAGAAACTTGCCCGAGGTCACATGGTGAGCAAGCAGCAGAGCCAGGATTCAGATCACATGTGTGTGACGCCACACCCCACATCTGGCTCCTAACCTCCATGAGCCACGTGTAGATAGGGGCTTTCATAATAATACAACTCTCTACATACAACTCTTGGTTGGAAAACCACAACCCATTTTGTACCGTGTGTGCTCCCTGTCCACACAATTGCCAGTAGCTCCATTTGTCCCTCTGTGTTCACACATAGCAATGCCCCCCTCCTTAGGAAATGCTAAACAACTATGTGCGAATCCAGTAGACTCCTACAATGCCTTTTGCAGGGAGCAAGTCTACTCTCCAGACATTGTGGCTCTCTGTTGTCTGGCTAGCTCAGTCCTACCTGAGAGCAGCTGAGTCTGTGGCTCAGAAGGAGAATTCAGCTTTTCTTCTCATCTCCTGTGAAAGTCCATACTTCTGACTCTCATGTATCTATGCAGCCTCCTGCCAGGACATGCCCTGCAGCCAGCAAGGGGAGTGCATTGAAACCATTGGAAACTACACCTGCTCCTGCTACCCTGGATTTTATGGGCCAGAATGTGAATATGGTGAGACTTCTAATTAGTTAATGTCATTTTGGTTATTGGTCTGATTCTAGAGATGATGCCATGAAATAAATCGTGCTGGATACTCTCCAGTGAGAACAGGCCCTCTCTATCATCTGTCTGTCTGTTCCACTCAAATTGTTCCTAGACACGCACTCTGAGTAAAAACACTTTATTCTCGGACAGACCATTTGCTCGTTAAATTTCAAAAAAAGAAAAGGGAAATATAAAGGAAGCAAAACAGAACCCTTTCAGGCAAATTTTACTTACTGGAATAAAAACCAATGAAAGAATGATTATTTTCCAAGATGCATCCAATACAAAGGGACCAAGTAAAGACAGATAGCTTGAGTTAGAAGATAAGAAAGTTAGGGTTAAGAGAGTTGCACACATAGTTCTGGCTCTCAGTAAATCTGACATTGTGGTTAAGTCTGCAATGAGAAAAAAACAACATTTTGTCTCCTGCAGTCAGGGAATGTGAAGAACTTGACCTCCCACAGCACGTGCTTATGAACTGCAGCCACCCTCTGGGACACTTCTCTTTCAACTCGCAGTGCAGTTTCCGCTGCCCTGAAGGGTATCAACTGAATGGGCCCAGCAAGGTGGAATGTTTGGCCTCTGGAATCTGGACGGATAAGCCCCCACAGTGTGTAGGTGTGTAGACCTTACTCTTTCCATCCTCAATGACGGCTAGAATTTTGAGGGGGAAGGGAGGAGGAATGAGCTTTCTCCATTAAAAAACATGAGAAGTAATGAAGATTTATGTCAGGTGGAAAATTCTGGTTATCACTGTCACTGGTCCACCAGACTAACACTAATCTTGATTATCATGGTATTTTGCATCTGTAGAATAATTCTGTTTAATTCTCAATTCTATGGCAAATATATTACAAAGGGACCCCTTTCCCTTTGTTAACTGCAAAGTGGACAGAATACTGTGATAAGGACTTAGGGATTGAGTGTTATTAACCTGATAACTTTACCTTGCTGCTCTAAGTGAAAAAACAAGGAAAAATCCAAACAGCTATTGAAAACTCTCTTGAACCAACCTAGTGCATCACCCAGCCTACCATGTTAGGAATGTATAGCTGCTGCAGAATCCTAAGGTTTCCAGGGTAGCTGGACATAATTTGCCCAAAGACTCACATCATTATTCTGTTGTTGTTTTTAGTTGCCCAGTGCCCATCCCTGAATACTCCTGAACAAGGAAGCATGACCTGTCTTCATCCTGAAAAAGCATTCCAGTACCAGTCTAGCTGTAGCTTTAGTTGTGAAGAGGGGTTTGCACTAGTTGGACCAGAAGTGGTGCAATGCTCAGCCTCAGGGGTGTGGACAGCCCCAACCCCGGTGTGTAAAGGTGAGTTTCAGGCAGTTGGGATGTGTAATGTGCACTGTACCAAGTCCTTGCTGAACATATCGATGAAACTGACCAGCTTATGGAAAAGCTGGCCTGAATTGCCGGAACTTAACTCATTCCACCTGCCACTCAGCTAGATTGGGTACATATGGGATGGGAAAAGAGCGGCCCTAGCAAAGCAAGAGGTTGATTTTACTACAAAATTTAAAAGTCCTCCTTTTCCCAAAATGCACAACCCATCTAAGGTTTCAGAATGGCCTCATTCATAAGCTTCACATAAGATGGGAAAGGGTGGCATTTCCATTTGTAAGGAGGCACTAGAAGACCTACTTGGACAAATTTATAGAGATACAGAGAAGAGAGGACATGAAGAACAAAGCTTGAAGGAATCTGTGTTTTTTAAGAGATTCAGGTCACCCTAAGGACTGGTGCCCCAAGACTGAACAAACATCATTAGAGTTTCCTGACCCTTAAATCTGCCTTGTTCCCCTTCCATTTCCAGAGACAGTTCCACCATTGCTGTCTATGGGCAGTTTTTCTCCTTCCTCAGTACCCTTCTCTTTCTTCATCCTTGGCTATTCTATCCAGCCGTGCAGTGTCAGCGCCTGGAAGCCCCTGGAAAAGGAACCATGGACTGTGTTCATCCCCTGGCTGCCTTTGCATATGGTTCCAGCTGCACATTTGAGTGCCAACCCGGCCATCGAGTTAGGGGCTCGGACACACTCCGCTGCATTGGCTCTGGACAATGGACTGCACCTTTGCCAACCTGTGAGGGTAGGATTTGCCTTTCGCCCCCAGTCTTTCTGAGGAGTCATGGCACAGAAGAAAGACCAAAAGTGCTTAATGTCAGGGTGACTTCCTCTGGGCTCTGACACTGGAACAAGTTGTTCAACCTCTGGGAACCACACTTTTGTCAACTGTGAAATGGAGTTAAGAATGGATCAAGGTGTTTTTGTGAGGGTTAAGTATGTAAAAAGTATACAATTAAATAGCATGCATGAAATCCCTAGCATAGAGTTGGGCACCTGATCAGCTTTAGTTTCTGCTTCTTTCCAAGCTGTGGGACAATGCCCTATACCTCAGAGGGAATCAGAGCAGAGGCTGGCATGGCTACAGAGAGATTTCCCACGTCGTCTTTTGGAGGTAGCCTTCAACAAAGGAGCAAAGGAGCACTTCATTGAGAAAGAACATATGATGTAATTTCAGTAACATATAAAACCATGAGACTGAATTCTGTGCAATGCCTCACACCCTCAGTTTATGAGGCAGAAGGGGTTAATGGGAGAATAGGAAATAAAGGTGAATTACTGAAGTCCCAGACCTAGATTACAAGCCCAGCTCTGCTACTATCTAACTGTGAGACTTTAGGGGAGTCACTTAACGTTCCTGAACCTCACCTTTCTTGTCTGTAATGTAAGAGAAAAACACTAGAGGATCTTTGCATCTTTCGTTCTTGAAGCCCCGATTCTGTAAAAACCAGAGGTCAAAACCCAGGATGAAAGGATGGCTGTTATACTCTGAAAAAACCCAGAAACAGCCTGGTGATGAATACTTTATCAAGGAAGAGCACCAGTTTGTAGAGCAGAGGTCACCGAGGGCTTAATTGTATTCAGGAACTCTCTTTGGGCTGCACTCACTTGACAACTGAAACTTGATTAGGATGACATCCTGTGTTCAGAGACAAAGTCCATTTGGATCACTTTATAGGGCTAGGTAACAGTGTCAACAATAAGCATGCTAGTCCAGCTTTTTCCCTATGAGTCCAGACTTTTCCTGCATCTACTCTTTCCAAATTCATTTCCACAGATTATGTCAGTAACTATTTAATGAGCGTCTTTGATGCACGAAACACTGTGCTGGGCTCTGGATACAAAGATGAAGGACTGAGTCCAGCCTCAAGGAGACTGGTGTGACGGGGAAGAATTACAATTATATCTGGACAGCACAAGAACAGGGGCTGCTGGGGGAGGGAGGAGGGCTTCCTAAGGAAAGTGAAGTCTAAGCAGAGACCTGAGGACAGGTGAGAGTGGACCAGGTCAAGAGGGGCATGGGAAGGTGACCCAGATAGTTTTCCTTTTGGAAAATAAGGGATTTAGGGTTCTAACCACACTGATAATGTGGGTAGGAAAAATGTCGCATCCCTGGGTGGTTTTGCTGAGAAAGAACTGGGCCCTTCCATTACTCGGTTATAGGAGATAACTTTTTCCACTCAGCCATTTCGTGTGAACCACTGGAGAGTCCTGTCCACGGAAGCATGAATTGCTCCCCATCCTCAAGGACATTTCAGCACAACACCACCTGTAGCTTCCATTGTGCTGAGGGATTCATGCTGAGAGGGACTGACACAGTTCGGTGCACTGATTTGGGACAGTGGACAATGCCAGCGCCAGACTGTCAAGGTACTGTGTCCATCCTAATGTTTTCCTGTGTGTATCAGCTTGGTGCACTGAGCACCATTCTGCATTTATTCATCAGACACTCACTAAAAACATGCTATCTGCATGCCTGCTGTGCCTGGCACTAAGGGTGAAATGGCAAGCAAAGCCAGTCTTAGGCATAACATCTCCATTATATATAGCATAGTCAAGATGAGGGTACCATGGACTGGCAGGTATGGGGTTCATTGGTATGAAGGAGATGAGACTTGAGGAAGAAATGATGCATGAGGAATAGCATGGGACAGGGAAGAGAGTGGACGAGGCATTTAGTCAGGTCTAAGCTTTCAGATTCTCTGAGGCTCAGTGTCTTCTGTAAAATGGGGGTACTATTACCTGCCTTACCTTCCTGCCTTACCAGCAGTTGCGAATTAATGTGTATAAAAGGAACTTTAAAACTTGTATGTGCTTTATAGGGATGATGATAATGATGATAATAATATTACCTTACAAATCATATGTCTATGGGCAGATTTGACAAAAATGACTCCTCTTTCAATATTTCAGGTCTTCAATATTTTCCTCATACACAACTGAGGCATGGTAGGGGGGGATCACTAGTATTTTTTTTTTAATAAGAGGTACGTTACACGGAGGGCACATTCCAGAAGTGCAGTATTGGCATTTTGTGTTGTCACTTACTGAGACACATGGGCAATTTATATGGCTACCCTGGGTCTAAGTTTAACCTCATTTTAAAATGAGACAGTGGTTGGACAGCAGGATCTTGAAGAGATATTTGTACACCCATGTTCATGGCAGCATTATTCACAAGAGTTAAAATGTGGAAGCAACCCAGTGTGTGCTAATGGATGAATCGATAAGCTAACTGTGGCATATACTTGCAGTGGAAGGAAATTCTAACATATGCTACAAACATGGATGAACCTCGAGGAAATCATGCCAAGTAAACAAGCCAGTCACAAAAAGACATACTGGAGGATTCCCCTCAAATGAGGTCCTTATAGTAGTCAGAACCATGGAGAGAGAAAGTAGAATGGTGGCCTCCAGGACTGTGGGGAGAGGGGAATAAGAAGTTATGGTTTAATGGATCTCGAGTTTCAGTCTGAGATGATGAAGAGGGCTTGGAGATGAATAGTGGTGATAGTTGCCCCACAACATGAATGCACTTAATACCATTGAACACTACATTTAATCTTCATTATGTGGTACTTGGTAAATTGTATGCTATACTCATTTTATCATAATAAAAAATTGAAATGCAAACAATAAAAATAAGGCAATGGAGGAACAGATGTTCACGTGCCATGATGGTGAGACCTAGTGAGGTAATGGGATGTTCTGTGGACATGTCATCTGGGAGGCACAAAGAGCCCTCTGACATACTTAAAGGAATTGTGAGGGAGCACTCGTCCCATTCTTGTCTCCAGGCGGGTAAATGTCTAACACAAAACCATTGGACAGTCCTTGAAGCATCCAGGGATGTGGTCTCAGCACCTCCCTTCATAGGCCTTCTGAGTGTTTCCCACTCCAACCTTCGAGGTCTGCATCTGATGAGTGGTCTTACTATGACTACTGTCCACCATAATTTATCTTCAGTCGCACATTAGCAGCATTTATATTTGTTTTCAATATTTTGCTCTTACAAATAATGTCTTGATTACAGTCTCTGAATTGATTTTCTGGTCTGCATCTCGGTTACATACACTCTCAGGTCCAAAATTATGATAGTTTAAACATTATTGATACACATTGCCAAAATGCTCAGTAATGGTTTAGTGTTTTCCTAATAATAAAATCCTTCATGGGCCATTGTGATGAAATGACACTTTTCTCATCTTCCAAGTTAAACAAGCCCAATTCAGAAATCCCGTTTCTTTGCACTAAAAAGGGTTAACAGTCAAGACTAACACATACATGTGTACTGCTATCTCTTTACTCCTCACCTCCTCACCCCCTAGCTTTGCAATGCCAGAATCTTCCAGCTCCAATGACGGCCCAGGTGAACTGCTCCCACCCCTTTGGTGCCTTTAGATACCAGTCAGTCTGCAGCTTTACCTGTGAGGATGACCTGCTTTTGGTGGGAGCGGATGTTCTGCAGTGCTTGCCTACAGGAAACTGGAGTGCCACTCCTCCAGAATGCCAAGGTAAGAGCACACTCTTTCTGGGATCTTAGAAATGAACTCTGGGCAGTGCTTGAAAAGGCTAGATTTCAGAGGTGGTCACTGTGTAGGGCCCACCTTGAAATAGAAAATTAATAAATACTCTCCCTCATCCTTTCATTCTGCAACCCAAGGATCCCAAATGCAAATGTCCTTGGGGACTAGGCAGGTCACACAAGTGTCAGGATGTTTGGCAGTAGGCAGTAGGGGATGGCCCTATTATCTGGGTCTTTACCAGGTCCCAAAGGCTACTGCCATGAACCATGTAAACGGCTCTCACCTGGCTAAAAATAGTGTCTGGAAAGACCAGAAGAACAAAGATAACTTTGGGGTGGATGTCCCAAGACTAGCCTGGTACTTTACTCCTAAGAACCATGGAGTGAGTGGGCAGAATCTACAGGTAACAACCTAGTTGCAAACATACTCCAAGATCTGTATAGTACTGGAGAGATGTGCAGAGGATAAAGTGGAGAGTGATGGGAAAAGGAAAAAAACTTTATGAACTGGAGGTTACAGGGTTCTCAGAAGAGAGGAATGCACAAAGCAGTACAAGCACTTATAGTTGCATTGTACTTGCTATGAAAAAGTCAGTGCATCCTGTCAATATTGTCATACACTATTGCATGAAACAGAACTGGTTCTATTTGTCTGTGTTTGTGAATTGAAGGATAGATGTATGCTTTTCATGTTCTCTATTCTTTTTTCCCCTCAACAAAACCAACTCTTTAGATAAATTTATAGCAAATACTGCTTTTTAAAATAAGATTTTCATTTATAAAATCTGCAGAAAAATAAGAAAATAGAGAAATGAAAAAAATATCCTCATAAACACTCCTATCCTAAAACAGATACTTTGCATTCTGGTATGAATTCTTCCAGTATTTTCCCATCCCTTCCAGTAGGTTCCCTCTATGCAGTCAGTATACATCAGTATGATGTATGCACAATTTTAGTAATGGAGTTAAACGAATAAAATATGAGACATGTCTACATTATTTGCCATGCTTTTCACATTGTGCAGACTTTCAACAGCTGAGTGAAAACAGGCAGAGACATATTTTTTATGAAGAGGAAACCACTTGCTATTTGGGTCACAGGCAATCCACACATGCGTATCTACACACATACCTCACACTATCGAGCAAGATCAACAACAGTAAATGAATGAACGAACTCTGCAGAATTGGATGCCCTTCATCCCCAGGCACCAGAGAGCATGGCAGGCCTGTGGGGTCAGGGTTGGGTGCACCTTCAGAGCTGGGTCTGGAGAGAACAGGGTGACCGTGACCATGTCCCCTCAGGGCCTATCTGGGCTACATTGAAGCCTGGATATATTACAAAGTCCACACAGCTTTGGAGAAGAACTTGGAGTCCCTGAGGAGGGTGACCACCATGATCAGAACTCTTCCAGGAAATCTGGGTCATACAGGGCACAGATTACAGTTCATTGCCCCATACCGTCCTGCCTGTGGGCGTTTCATGGCAAGGAGGTTGCCACTCACCACGGCTTCCTGTGACCTTCCAGTTCCCTTCTGCTTTTAGTTTTTTGTTTACTCTGACTGAACTTTCTCCTTTTCTTGCTGGGTGGCATCAAGTGAAATACCCACATGTGGCTGGGCAGGAGGTACCAAGAGGCTTGCAATTCACTAGCTGTTGTAATACTTCTGAGAGAGTGTTATCAGACAATTTCCCTTTTCTTTTTTTCTTTCTTTCTTTCTTTTTTTTTTTTTTGAGTTGGAGTCTCACTCTGTTGCCCAGGCTGGAGCGCAGTGGCCACTCCTGGCCACTGCAGCCTCGACCCACTGGTATCTAGCGATCCTTCCACCTCAGCCTTCCAAGTAGCTGGAACTACAGGCCTGGCTAATTTTTGATTTATTGTAGAGAGGGGGGTCTTGCCAAATTGCCCGGGCTGGTCTCAAACCCGTGGGCTCAGGCAATCCACTCGCCTCAGTCTCCCAAAGTGCTGGGATTACAGGCTGAGTCACCAAGCCCAGCCTCAATTTCCCTTTCCAATGCTCCCAGCCCTGCACACCCACCTCTGCTGTCAGACACCAAAGCCATAGAAGAGCTGGAAATTAGCTTCATGGCGTTAAGTTCCCTATTCACAACCCTTCCCCTTGTCTTATAGACTTCTTGAGTTGTCTCCTACCCCTGCCCCCCATACACACTCATTAAAGAGAGACTATTCAAGTGGCAGAAGATAACCAGGCCTTTGCACAAGTTGATCCGATTGAAGGGAATGTAGCCAGAGAGGGAAGGCATGAAGGGAAGAGAAAGGTATAGAAAATGCCCTCAAAACCTCATGCCATTTAAGTCAGTAGCTGAAAAATGACCCCTGGATAGCCATGCCCTCCACTGGTCTAGCCCAAGTCATAACTGCTCAACCAGGTCAGACCACAAAGAAGCAATACCCTAAACCATGTGCTTACTTAGTCTTTACTTTTTAGTGTCAACATGTTAAATCTGGGTTTTACTGCTTCATTAGTTGGCGGGGAAACATCTTGCAGCTATTAACATTTGCATACCGAGTGTTTTCACTCTTGATCCTAGTAAAAATTCTGGGAGCTGTGTAATGTTATCTCCCCATTTAAAGGTAAAGATATTGAGGCTCAGAGAGGTTAAATGACTGGCCAAAAGCCACAGAGCATGATCTCCAACCCAAGCAAGTCCCTTAGCACCCCAAATTCTATGTGCATAAACTGTGGCAAAAACCACGAGACCTAATTTAGCTTTATTTTGGCAAGTGAACAAGTAGAGTCATTTGTGGCTGGCCATGGTAGGATGGGACCTTCGGGAAGGGGTGGACGTTAGCATCCACAGGAGAGCCAGTTACATTCTGCACACTGTGTTTTGTTACATTTTATATTTGATTTAACTAACTGAATTTATGACATAGCTAAGGATCCCTGCAAGGCAAGGATTATACTTTTTCCCACTTCAAAGATGAAGCCACCGAGGCTTAGAAAGGTTATTGTTCAGGGATACATTGCTAGTAAGTCACTGAGCCAGAATTTGGGTCCAGATTCTTTCCACCACCCAGATGTGGAAAGGGGAAGAAATATTTTACTCCATTTTTTCTGTTTCCAGTCCCTTGTCATTGTTTCCTGGTAAGGTCATTAGGTCTGTTTCAGAAAAAGGTATCTAGGGGGCAAGCCCTTGCACCCCTGCTCAGGACAACCAGAATGAGCTGCACCTCTTCTTTCCAAACAGGGCCCCAGCCTCCTAAAATTACCTCTAAGTACCTTGCAGGTTAGAGTCTCAGGATATCAGGCACTGTAAGCTGTGGCTATCTTATACCTCCACAGTTGCTCCCTGGTGAGAAAGTGCCAGGAAATTAAACCACCATTTTAGCCCAACACTGCCCTTGTGCATGAAGAGAGACTCCACACGACCCCTGATGTCAAGTTGCCGAGTTCTGAAATGATCTCTCCTCTCCACCGTGCCACAGCCAGGCCCTGCACACCCTTGTTAAACCCTCGGGATGGAACTGTCACCTGTGTCCAGCCGCTTGGAGATTCCAGTTATAAATCCACATGTCAATTCACCTGTGAAGAGGGATTTTCTCTATCTGGACTGGAAAGATTGGATTGTACTCCATCCGGACACTGGACAGGTCCCCCGCCAACATGTGAAGGTAGGCGCGTGACATTATAGAGTGGAAAATCACCAGGGATTCATATAGAAGTGTCCCTGAGTAAAACAAACACCACACTCTACACAGAACATGGTAATTTGATCAAAACTTTTGCTGTCCTAATATGTTAATAACTTTTAGTTAAACATTGCACAGTTTTATGAAGGGCTTTCATGTAATTATAGCATTTGATATTTACCACCAATCCTGAAATAATGAGGAAAGGTAGTGTCATTTCCGTTTCATCAAAGAGGAAGAAACACAGGCTCAGAGCTGAGCAAGTGATGAAGCTCAGCTATGTCACTGAAAGTTTTACTTCCTTACAGTTAATAACTTTTAGTTAAACATTGCACAGTTTTATGAAGAACTTCAATTCAATTTTCGTGATTTTGAAGCTGGTTATTTATCAGTAAAATTGACTCAAGCACATACTGGAGTAACTTAGCAGAATCCTCAAAGGCAGGGGCTGGATCTTATCTGTCTTTAACTCCCTGAAACATCTGGCTGGCATTGTACGTAGCACATTGTATGTTCTAAAATACAAGTGCGCTGGATTCATTAATTCACAGCTCTTCTTTTGTTTCAAAAGGCACCATTGTTTCAAATGATTGTTCAGTGTTGTCGGAGTTAGTAACTCTGAGACCAGCAATCATTGTTAATAGTTATTGTTTAGCTAGTGTCAGTCATTTCATATGTGTGATCATACCCAATCCACACAGACAACCCTTGAGATGGTTGTTTTTACCTCCATTTTGAATGTGAAGAAACTGAGGCTTTGAGAGGATGAGTAACTGGTAAAGGTCACATAGCTAGGAAGTATGGAGTCAGAATTCAAACCCAGGCCTCGTCTGATTACAAGGCTTGTTATTCTTACCACTGCGTTCCACTGCCATCCAGTGGCAGTCTTCGCAATGCCGGGTCGGTCACCACATTGCACAGGTTGCAGCTCTAACTGCTGAAAGGAACTTTAGAAATGAGAGAAAATGTGGGTGGAAATCTATTAGTGTCACGTGAGAAGCAGCTAAAATATTATGTATTTCTTTTTATGGAATGAGCACTAGATTAATACTCAAAGACTTACGTTGCTCCTCCCCAATGTCATGTGACATTGGGAAAGTCTT
Source organism: Carlito syrichta (assembly GCF_000164805.1). NCBI lineage: Eukaryota > Metazoa > Chordata > Mammalia > Primates > Tarsiidae > Carlito > Carlito syrichta. Next base: position 157,002 of record NW_007249309.1, on the reverse strand, counting down.
GTCACATCCTTGGGCTTCAGTTTTCTCTATTCCAAAAGGACAGGCGTCGACAGGATCACCTCCCAGGTCTCTTCTTTGGCCAAGAATTCAGTAGGTCAAAGACAAAAAAGATGCATGGCAAGCCCCCTGAGGAAGCCAGAACAGTTGTGGGGGAGGGCATTCAGGCTTGCTTGTTTCATCACTCATTTATTTCTCACTCTCTCATTCATTTATTTCACTGACATTTATCGTGAGCTCTGTTTTCCCACATTTTGTTTTAAGACCAAAGAATTTAAAATCCCTTTAAAAATTTGCTTAAGTTTTAAACCACAGATACAAACAACATGGTTGTTGCATCTGCAATCTCTGAAGCCCCTGCCTTTCTTCACTCCTTCTAGCCCTCTTTTCTCCACAGGGGGAGGTGTCTGCCCCCAACCCTGTAGACCCAGGCCCCACCCAATGTCCAAACCCAACCCTGACCAGAACAGCAGCTTTCAGCCAACGTGGCCCTCAGGATGACCGACCTTTGTCAGATCCTGCTCTCAAGCCCTGGTTTTTGTACTTGTGTTTCTACCTCATTCTCCAAACGTATGCTCTAAACTTAGGCAAATAGTGCCTCTTCATTTCCCATATGCCTGAATTCAAAGCTTTTTTTTTTTAAGAGAGAAAAGTACTTTATAACTGTTTTAAGTTGTATCATTTTGATTAGCAGTGGCAGTGAATATTTTCCCATGTATATGTTTTCTGCCTTCTGACTTCCTTGTTCTTGAGTTTTGTCCATCTCTCTGAATTTGTGCATTGGCATTTGTTTCTTAGCAATATGTAGCAATTATTTTTTTCCTCTGGTGTGGAGACCATATCACACTTATTTTTGCACCGCCAAAACTATAACTTGCTCAGGTTAGGGCTCCTTTCATACACTTGTTTTCAGTTCAGTGATTTTTAGTACTGAATTCGTGGATTTTTTTTTTTTTTTTTTTGAGTTGTCGTTTCACTCTGTCGCCCAGGCTGGAGTGCAGTGACACACTCACGGCTACCCTAGCATCGATCTGTTGGGTTCCAGTGATCCTTCCACCTCAGCCTTCCAAGTAGCCGGAACTACAAATGCGTACTATCACACCCGGCTAATTTTTGATTTATTATAGAGACAAGGTCTCGTCAAGTCGCCCAGGCTGCTCTCAAACCCGTGGGCTCAGGCAATCCCCTCGCCTCAGCCTCCCAAAGAGCTGGGATTACAGGCTGAGCCACTGAGCCTGGCCAAATTCATGAGTTTTTAACCTTCAGCACTGCCCCTAGATCCCTGATCTTCACATAGCAACCTAGGGTACACCAGAGGGGCTCCAGGGCCACCAAGTACCCGGGGTAGTGTAGCAGCTAGAGCTCTTGGGCTCTCTTCAGAGTGCAAGGGGAGGTTTCCTTTTTGGGGGTGATTCCACAGATATTTTCATTTCAGTTAAAACACCAGTTCCCTGAGCCCACTGGGACTGGGGCTCTGCCTATACAAACATCCCTTGGTATCTGCAGGGGATTGGTTCCAGGACACCCCTGGGCCCCAGAATCCATGGGTGCCCAAGTTCCTTATATTAAATGGTGTAGTATTTGCATATGACCTACACACATGCCCCTGCTCACTTTCAATCATCTCTAGCTTACTTATAATACCTAGTGCCACACCTACCGGTCACTTCATTCATGTGAATTCAACATACTCGGCACACGGCAAATTCGAGTTTTGTTTTTTTGGAATCTTGTAGACTTTTCTCTCCAATATTTACTATCTGCAGTGGGTTGATTCCATGAACGCAGAACCCATGGATACAGAGGGCTGGTTATTTTCCAGTCTTGTCCCTGCCTCTGTCCATCAGGACCTGAACTCTTTTCTGTGGGCCTAAGCAGTGCATGAGGCTCTTCTCTCAACTCTCCTGATGCCATCTGTGTGCTAGATTGCCCTGTCCCCACCTGTTGGGCCACTTTCCGATAAGGACCCCTGCACATGACAGACAGACCTGGCACCTCTGGGGACAGACCTGGCACATGACAGACCTGGCACCTCTGGGGACCCTGTTTGGCTCTGGCTCCAACTTCTCTGGCCCCAACTTCTGATGTTCATCCTCATCATAGTGGGGGGTGGTCCTGGTTCCAAGTCCCAACCCCAACTCTACCCTCTGCCTTGTTCCTGGTTATCCATGTCCTAAAACTTGGCAAACGGGTGCCCTCCAAGCTCTGGCCATCCGATGTCTCTATGTTTTTCTTCACTCTCCCAACATTTATCTGATTCCATGGGGAATTCTAGTTTTTATTTATTTATTTGAGACATAGTCTCACTCTGACACCCAGGCTGGAGTGCAGTGTCACACTTACAGCCACCACAGCCTTGACCTACTGGGCTCAGGTGATCTTTCTTCCCCCTCAGCCTTCCAAGTAGCTGGAACTACAGGCGAGTGCTACCATGCCCAGCTTATTTCTTGATTTATTGTAGAGATGAGGTCTCACCAAGTTGCCCAGACTGGTCTCAAACCCCTGAGCTCAGACAATCCTCTTGCCTCGACCTCCCATAGTGCTGGGGCTTAGAATAGTCAACTCAGTTACTTTTATTATTTATACTGTATCTTCTTTCCAGAAAATTCTTGAAGAAACTATATCCAACTCAAGTAAAATGAGAAACCCAGAATCAACTAAACCTATTTAAAATAATATGTCAATACGTTTATGAATTCACATGTAATTATGCATACCTACTTAATGGGTTACAGGAAAACGCCAGTGAAGACCCCTCTGTGACAGCACTGCTTTGAGTCAGTGAAAATAAAGCCCTAAGTATGTAAAAAAAAAAAGAAAGAAAGAAAGAAAAAGAAAAAGCAGCTCTTTTCTATTTCTTACTCTTCTTATAATTATTCAGCTTTTTTCCAAAGTTTTAGCATAGGTTCAAGAATATGACCATTTTTGAAAGTTATGCACAGAGGTCATTCCCTGGTATAAATTTTTTTCTCAACATCCACACTAAGCTCTACATTCCAATGACATCCTTAAAACTCCACAAATCTAACTCATCCCATGTTTACTGAAAACCCATCAGATGCCAGATCTAGGTTAGGTTTCCAGGTACCACACCAAGGCTGCCCCTCAGACAGAACACCTGCTTCCTTACACTATCCACAGCCAAATTCTTAAAGTTATTTAAAGGCCTTTTGTTGGACAAGATTCATTTTTACCTGAAAGAGTTCAGAGGTTTTCATAAATACCAAACACTGGATACATAACCCTGGCTGAGCCAGACTGACAAAACTGAAGCCAAAGCAATTATTTCCTAAGTGGTTTTCTTGCTGTAGTAACTCTCATTTTATACTAGGGGTCTTTCCAGTGAATTTTTAACAATAATTCCTCTGTTTCTTTTCAACCCAGGTAAAAATATTTATTAGAATGCATCTAAATTAAATTGTCTTAATTAACTTGTTTACTCATTTAATAAATATTTTCAGAATTCCTACTATGTGTCAGGCCCTGCTCCCTGGGACACAATGTTGAAAGAGCTGATGACACGCAGTTGACTTTATGCATACCTGTAGGTGTAATCCTTGGAAAATCTGAAAAAGTTATTTTAGTCAAAATGTTCATGGATGATTTCGTGTCGAGGATTTACACCAGTAGACATATTTAGTAGATGTTTGGTAAATGGAATTGATTTGACAGTTGTGAAGCTATTAGTTACTCAACAATTTGAGAGTTCTAAACAGGAATTCACTCTCACTTTGGGTATTTAAATGGATTCAAGTAATAAGAATCCATATCCTTCTATGAATATCTTGTCACTGAAAAACATATGCGCCGGTATATAAAAGGCAAATACTATACATCACTCTTCCAATAGGCAGCTCATAGGAACTGGAGACGTTTTTTAAAAATCAAAATAACTAAGCAAAATGAGCCTTACCTGACCAAGGTATCATTTTCAGAATAGCCTTAGATTTAAATAAAGAATAGTCACTCCATTTGACAATAACCCAATATTTGTTGATAAATAATATTCTTATGTCAGAAAATCTAATAGGGAGAAATACATAATACACAGATAAATATGTAACTGCAATAATTTGTAAAAATAATGTTGGGGGAAATTGTGGTTAGTAAATTAAAAATTTACTTGTTCATTGCACTTGGCAAGTAGTTTTTGAGCACCACCTCTTGAGATCCTTGTTGGTAATTATAGGTTTCTAAAACAAAGATTCTTGGGTTTTAGAAGCCTTCTGTCCAGTAGAAGAGGAAAGATATAACATGATATGACAGCACAGGAGTTCAAACAAAAAGTTGGTGCATTTAGAGAAGAGTGCAGGCTGTGGTGATCAGCAGAGGCTTCTGCGAGGCTATGCTGAGTTGGATCCTAGAGAATTAGTGGAATTTTAACTAGTGGAAATGGGAAAAAAAAAAAAAAAAACTCAGGGACGTGTGAACCAAGAACCAGAAACAAGAATACAGGAGGTCAGTTCAGGGAATTCCCAGGAACTAGTCTATCTTGACCAGGAGGTTTTGAGCTTTCTTGTGCTATGTAACTGTGGAATTAAAAAAAAAAAAAAAAGCCTGGGGATTCAAATGGAGGAAATAGCTTGTGACAGAAGGCAGTCATTGCAGTCTAGATAATTCTGTATTTGAGGAGATGGCAGGCTATCTAAGGGGAAGTAGTCTTAGGGCAGGAGGAAAGGCAGCTGTGAAATTCTGGACTACACCCATTCAGATAAGACATTGGGTGGGGGAGGCTATGAGGGCTCTGTAGCAGAGGGTGTAGAAGAAAGAGAATGAGGTCATGAATTCTTCAGTGTGGCTGCCTAAGTCCTCGACTTCCTTATCTTTGTGACTGCCACCTATACTTCTCTCTGAGAGCTCACCATCCCTCCCACTGCCCACTGCCCTGTTACTAAGTACAACGCCTGGAGCACAGGTGCTCAGTAGATATTTGTTGCTTATATAAGTGAACACAGAACTTCTGAATAAACTTGGAGGTTGTGACACTTGGCCTGATATTCTAGCTGTCAAGTGCCCAGAACTCTTCACCCCAGAGCAAGGCAGCCTGGATTGTTCTGGCCCTCATGGAGAATTCAGCGTTGGTTCCGTCTGCCATTTCTCTTGCAACAAGGGTGTTGAGCTGAGGGGGACTGACGAAGTGGAATGCATAACTTCTGGAAGGTGGTCAGCACCTCCACCAACCTGCAAAGGTAATACTATACATATATGCTGGGACAATTCTACTTTTGGAAATTTATTTTAAAATAATAATAAACATTTTCATAACTCTGATACTTAACGAATACACATTACTATTATTTGGATCTAGCAAACAGCCTAAGGATTAAGAATTTGCTAAGGAGTGACAGAATGTTTTTATGTTTGTGAATAAAAGATGTGTCGATTGTTAAGCAGATATTTTGTTTCATATTTTTGGCCTCTTTTTCTCAGAGTACTTTGTTGAGCTTACAGAATGGTCTTCATTACTTTACTGCCAAGGCAGGATATAAGGGGTGGGGTCACTGGTCTAATTTTTCAAATCTAGCAACTGAGGTGCAGAGAGGTCAATCATCATCTTTCTGACCCACAGCAAGCTAATGACAAAGCCAGAGGCATCACTCACATTTCAACTTTAATGTTGACCTATGGCCAGAGAACAATACCACCTCCCCATAAAGCAGAGGTGAGCAGGCAGTTGGTCCATGTATAAGCGGGGACCTCCCAAAAAAAGCAGAATTTTTTTTTTTTTTTTTGAGGGCAGGCTTCTTATAGTACAGGCTTTCACTGCTAAGTAAGTGTTCTAGGAACCCACTGGCATCAGTGTACTAGCTAGCGTTTTTGTGAGAGGCAGTATTTAACCTGAGTGAATCATTTTTTGGAGATTCTTTCAACATGTTTGCCCATTTCATGATGGGTGATTTACACGAATAACCTGCTCACGCTGTACTGAGTATCCAGTAGTTTTTGACCCAAAACAGCATGTCCCCATGCCCCTCCCTCCCTATTCACCTGATCTCGTCCCAAGCGACATTTTATTTTTGTTTCCCCAAATGAAAAGAGTTTTCAAAGGGAAACGTTTTGCTGATGTAGAAGAGATGAAACAAAAAACAGAAGTATTAAAAGGCATCAAAATTGATATATTCAAAATTTGTTTTCTGCAGTGGAAAAAGCATCTTGATAGGTGTATTGCATCAGAGAGTACTTTAAAGGTGACTGAAGTTTAAACATGTAAGAAAAATTACACATTTTTAAATAAATAAATTCCAGGTTTTTGGGGTCCCCCTCATATATTTGGTTTTCTTCTGATTTCTTACACTTTTGCACCAATTTGTCTTTTATATATACCTAACATTGACCAGTCCTCTCAGTTTCTTCTTCTGCTCAGGAGAATCATCTGTTCAAGGACCCCTTAAAATAATTTTCCTCATCTGGTTGTCTATATATGAGATTGATAGTTTTTCTAAACTTCCTTAAATAGATATTGCTAGAGCCTCCCTTGTTAGGGAAGGAGTGAAAGGCAGCAGTCTTGATTCTGTGATAGTCCTCTCGGTTGAAAGCTCTCTCAATTGAAACATTTTCCCACAACAGGCCTAGCATCAGTTCGTACCCCAGATGTGCGATGCCCAGCCCTCCTCACCCCGGGGCAGGGAACCATGTCCTGTCGGCATCGTCTAGGAACCTTCGGTTTGAATACCACTTGTTACTTTGGATGCAAAGCTGGATTCACACTCATGGGAGACAGCACTCTCAGATGCAGCCTTTCAGGACAATGGACAGCAACAACTCCAGTGTGCAGAGGTAAGGTGGAAAGGAGCAGACAGTTTTGATGCTGTCGGTGTACACGTACTCAAGCCATGATTCCTGCCTGTCGAAATCCCATCCAACCACAACAGCTGCTGCAAGGGTCAGCCCCTCCATGAGATCCACACCAATCCCAACCTGAAGTAACGTGAAGTATAGCGGGCACATCACCTCTGCCCTTTCCCTTGTCATAAACCAATGGCCTGGTACTCAAAGACCTGAAGGAGAAAACATTGAGGATGTCCAAAATGCAAAATGTGTTAAAACAATAAGCACGCTGAATGTGAAGTCAGCTATGTGACTTGGTAAATGCAAACTGCATTTCTATTAAGTACATGAGCGTTTAAACACTCCATATTTTCATGATTAGAACCTAAATAAAAAGTTAAGCCATACAGGATACCCCTCAAAGAACTGTGATCCTGTAACTAAAGCATGTCTCTTTCATCTTTATGTACCTCACAAGGCATAACACAGTTCTTTGCAAATGTCACTATTGTTCAATAACTTTTATTTGAATTAAATTAAATTTCCCAAACTTTACTTTCCTGTCCATAAATCAGACAATAATCTGAAGTTCCCTAAAAAATACTTTTAAAAAGATGAATGTTTCTACTTCTTTCAAACACGGAGTGTCCAGATAGGCTGAACAGTTATTCTTTTCATAAACACATGCCAGTTGGCCACAAATGTAGTGATAGTGACATCTAGAACGATAGCATTTTTGAGAAGACAAATTCTGTAAATAGCATTTTTGGAGGCAAGATTGATCAATCCATGAGCAGGTATTTATTGGATGCTACTGTGTGTCCATCCTAATTCTTGGCTGTGACTTCTTTGAGTGGGTACTTCAGTATGTGTGATGTTAGAAAAACTGGTGTGAATATTAACAGTGGCTGATATCCTTTCTGACCTTTCATATTCTGCCTCACCCAGTGGCAATGCTGGTCAGGTTATACGTGAAACTATAATCTCTTTTACCTTCATACTCTGTGTGGGTTTCTCCTGTATTCCTTCTTTCTGCAGCTGTCAAATGCTCAGAACTGCATGTGAATACCCCAATGGTGATGAACTGCTCCAACCTCTGGGGAAATTTCAGCTATGGCTCAACCTGCACCTTCCACTGTCCAGAGGGCCAGTTGCTTAATGGTTCAGCAAGAACAGAATGTCAACAGAGGGGCCACTGGTCAGCTGCCATGCCGACCTGCCAAGGTACACTTTTCATGTGGTTTAGGAAGTCACTTGGATATGGAAAATAACAAAATCAGTGTTTCTTCTCTGCATAATTCTCATAGTGCTTTCTATCACTGGGTTTCCCCTTTACGTAGTAAATGTTTAACAATGAATTGGGCAGAGTCACCTTGCCTTACACAGAGGGATAGGAACTGAATTCAGTGGCTCTATGTGTATAATCACCACAACTTTTCAGTACTTGGATCTGTGAAATGAATCCTCTCACTTCCTTGTAATCGCTGTTTAACACACCTTGAAGTTTCACACTGTTTTCAACTGAGGTTCCTTATTTAGTATCTCAGAAGACCTTTGTTTACCACCTACCTCTAAAAAAAAAAATCATACATCTCCCTTAATTAGGTTCCATATGTTTGTAAGGTATAGTTTATTCCTCTTTCGCCCCCTCCCATTTTTTCCTAGCAGCTTGTTGCAACTACTTTTTGTTACATGATTGAATCTTTGATTGTCAAACAACATTACCCATGGTTTACTTTATTTGCCCAAACTTCCATGTGCCAGCTTGTTGTTGTCTACAATTTGATTCCTTTTACTGGATCTTCACCCTGATTTCTTTGAAAATTAGAGTTGACATTTAAGCCTTAGGAATAAAATCGGGCCCACTTCCCATCCTGTTGCAGTGGATTTTTGATTTCCAGAATTCTCATGCTGGCTTGTCAGCATTGCTAGGGCCTCTGATGATCCTGTTTGGTCTCACATCACAGAGGTCTTGGGAGCTTTCTGGGAGAGAAAGACTGTTTTTCTGCATAATACACTTCTTATGTCGTGTGTGTGTGTGTGTGTGTGTGTGTGTGTGTGTGTGTGTGTGTGTGTTACAGCAAGGCCACTGACCATCCAGGAAGCCCTGACTTATTTCGGTGGAGCAGTGGCCTCAGCAACAGGCCTGGCCATGGGCGGGACACTCCTGGCTCTGCTAAGAAGGCGCTTCAGACAAAAAGGTAACTAGGAAAGAGTCTTCTGCTTGCTTGCTTCATTCACATGATTTGGGGTGAGGTGGTGAAACCACAACTTCAGTAGTTCATGTCGGAAAACACTTGCATTACAAGAAAACAAGACCAAGAAAAGTGATCTTGGAATGGACTGGTCACCAGAATCATCTGGGGAACTTCATAAAAATGCAAATCCTCCCACAGGGAGACCTGAGGGTGGTCCTGGAAATAAATCTGAAACTTTCAAAATCCTTTCCCAAAATTCTGATGAGGACAGTTTGCAGTTTGGCATCTGGGGGCCTCTGGTTTAAGTCCTCTAAGGTATCACTAAAACTAGTCAGAAAAGTGTCATGCTTCCTCCCCTCACCCACAACTTTATGTAACAAACATTTATTGACAAACTCTGTTATAGGCAATAGGACCCATAGCAATGGTTCCTGTTATTAAAGAAGGTAAGAACGATAGACAAGTGAGATCACTGCTAATACTGAAGTGTGGTATGAGTGTTAGACACAAATACAACCTGGGTACAAGAATATGGAATAGAGGTGCCTAAACCAGACTGGTAGGGCAGGAAGGGATTTAGCCAAGGGGGAAAAATGGAAAAGAGTTTCCACAGAAAGAATGGCATGTAGAAAGACATGAATGGGTGAAATCACTGGGAAAATGGTGTGTTTAGCAGTTCAGTAGATCTGAATCTAAGGGGGAGTGTGAAGGGGGTAGGAGATGAAGCCACGGGTGGAAGAGGCTGCCACCATATTGGTGAACTGGTGTGATAAGCTAAGAGATTTGCATTTTTTCCTGAAAACTTATGGAGCTGATGTAGGATTTAAGCATGGAAGTAACCAAGTGGATGAAGACTCTATAAGGGAAACTGAGTTCATCAGACAAAGAACTTTGGAATAAAAGAAGGGACCAGCCCATCTCTTCCCAATCTGCTCTGCACACTTAGGCTGTGCACAAATCCATAAAATTTTGTTTATAAGCTAGTGGGACTCTCTTCACTACTCCTCATAAGAAGCCACTAGGGGTAACAGAGGAACCATTAGTGCTCAAATCCAGGTGACTGAAAGTGGCTGTGTTAAAACTGAAAGCGACAGAGTTCTCATTGAATTTCTCTATTGTTGAAATAGGTTTCAACATCTATTTTTAACTGCTCATAGGCAAAACTGTGTGTTCTCCACTCTTACTCTCTCACCATTCACAAAACTACCATTACACTGAGGCTGTTTCCCCAAAGCTCCTTCATACACTCTCCTGCAAGTGGATAACTAAGACAGTAGGCACAGGGCAATACTCTGTTTTAAGATCAAAGGGATATACCACGAACTACAACCAATACAGAATTTGGGCTTGCTTAACCAAACACAGAAAGTGGAGGCAAGAGCTCCTAAGACCTAGACTTTAATCTCCGTGATCATGCAGGAATCACACTATTTCTACTTTCCCTCCCAAGTTCTTTCTTTAGTTTTGAGACATTTCCAGGGAACCCTCTGAACAGTGGAAAAGAACCAGTCCCCACTGATTCTCCAGTGTCTTTAATAATAAATACGGGCCGGGCTCGGTGGCTCAGCCTGTAATCCCGTACTTTAGGAGGCTGAAGTGAGTGGATTGCCTGAGCCCACGGGTTCAAGACCCGCTGGGCAACTTGGTGAGACCTCATCTCTACCATTAAAAAAAAATCAAAAAATTAGCCAGGTGTGGTAGCACGCGCCTGTAGTTCCAGCTACTTGGAAGGCTGAGGCGGAAAGATCGCCGGAGCCCAACGGGTCAAAGCTGCGGTGGCCGGGAGCGGCCACTGCACTCCAGTCCGGGCAACAGAGTGAGGCTCCAACTCAAAAATTAAATAAATAAACAAAATAAATTAATACGAGCAGGACCCCCCCAAAAACCCAGAATTTGTTTATTAAAAATTGTGTACTTATTCTTACATGTTTAAACTTCAGTCACCTTCAAAGGACTCTCCATTTGATGTAACACACCTATCGAGACACTTTTTCCACTGCTCAAAAAGGCTTTTGAACTCATCATCTTGATAGCTTTTAGTGCTTCTGTCAATTTTTTTTTGTTTCACCTCTTCCACATTAGCAAAATGTTTCTCTTCGAAGACTTTTTTCATTGGGGAAACAAACAAACAAAAAAAGTTGCTCGGGGCGAGATTGGGTGAATAGGGAAAGTGGGGCATGGAAGTCATGCTGTTTTTGGTCAAAAACTGCTGAATACTCAGTGTACTGTGAGCAGGTTGTTCATGTAAACCACCCATAGTGAAATGGGCAAACAGATTGAAAGAATCTCCAAAAAGTATTAGTAATTCACTGAAGCTGAATGCAGCTTCTTATAACAACACTAGCTGGTACACCGACGCCGATGGGTTCCTAGAGCACTTATCTAGCAGGGGAAGCCTGAACTATAAGGGACCTGCTCTCCAAAAGCTAATCCCATTTTTGGGGTCCCCTTTTGTAAACTCATTTGTTGGGGATAAGGGATTTTTCCTCGGCTTGTCGCAATTTAATTCCAGACTTCCCAGTATGTTTGAAGAGTCTGTTGTTTGGATTGAGACAGGAGGTGCCTGATCATGTATGCTACCAGGGAGGGAAAACACTCACTGATATGTTGGTATGGGTTTGTCTATGTGATTAGCTTTCCCAGTTGAGGGCTTAGGGAGTGTGTCTTGGGATACAATAACAGGGGCCCTCAAGTACTGAAGAAATGTATTGCAAGAACCAAAAATCTGAACAACAAAACAAACTACACACAGATTCTCTCTCTTTCTCACACACACACACACACACACACACACACACACTATATATATATATATATATGTATATGTATGTATTATCCCAGAGGCTGAAGGTAAGGACCAGCGATATGAGAATAATTTTTTTTTTAACTGAAGAGGAAGGAGGAAAAAATGAGGAGACTCTGGAATTAAATCTTGTCATATGTTTAAGTTAGCCTAAAACAAGTCTTACCTTTCAGGGAGAGTGTTCCCAATAATCTCCTTATAATGAGTCTATCTGAAAATCAGTATGCTGACTTTCCCCAATAATTTCTATCATTAATATACTCTCCTTCATCTTGTTTATTTTAAACCAATCATTCATGTCTTTTCACTTATTTCAGATGATGGGAAATGCCCCTTGAACCCTCAAAGGTAAGATGTAAATGTGTTACGATTGAGTAGATTTTGCTAGTTTGACATTCTTATTTATTTAAGTATGTCAGAATGATCATGTACAATATCTGCTTCAATTGTTTAAATCAAAATCTTACTTTGTTGCCCAGACTACAGTGCACTGGAACTATCATAGCTCACTACAGCCTCAAGCTCCTGGGTTAAGCAATCCTTCTGTCTCAACCTCCCAAGTAGCTGGGACTGTAGGTGTGTGCCACTACACCCAGATAATTTATTTTTATTTATATATTTTGTAGAGATGAGGTCTTGTTATGTTGCCCAGGCTTGTTTTGAACTTCTGGCCTCAAGTGATCCTCCTGCCTCAGGCCTTCCAGTGTGCTGGGATGACAGGCATGAGCTACCGTGCCCAGTCCCCTTTTTACAATGTCTTTTGCAGGGTCCTCTCTTCTATTCTGAATTAATATACACAGATAGTATATCCTGACTAAGCATAATGTTTTTAAAATCAACAAATGCCCTAGTTATAATATAAAATAGAAATAAAAAGGAAAGTGATTTATAATAAAACCAAAATGTTAAAGCTTAGGCGCTCCACGAGCAGACCCTGTGTGGTCATCAGAAGCTTGCACCTTCTGGTAAAATCACTGTGAAGGCAACAGCCATTCAGGAGACTATCAGGGGAGTATTATATTAGTGACTCAAACAGCATCAGAAGGGTTGCCAGCACCAGCCTAAATAACTCTGGTAAAGAGTTGTGAAACCTATTATAATCTCTCCTTAATTCATATGGCAACTGCATTCTAAAAGATGCAAAAAATGCTTAACATTCATATGAAAAGTAGTTGAGTTCTAGGCTCAAAACCTTTTAACCTATATGAATAATGAGTACATATTCCAGAGTTATGTAGGATATAGAACAATTCTTTTGTGTCCTGGGCCTACTTGGACATCCAGCACCCCTGACCCCTGCCCACTGTCAGTAGAACTCTTGATTATTATTAAAAAATTTAAATGCCCCCAGGGACTTATAGCCCCCTTTGAAAACTATTGCTGGATTATCAAGTATCAAGGTTGAGAATTTTGTCACTATTTCTTCTCACCAAGAAGAGGCTGCAGCCCCCTAGCGGGCATTAACAGGCATTCAGTACACAAAGCGTTAACTATAAGTTAGTGTGGATGTAAAATGCAATACAAGTTATCCAGAAATGTTAAGTAGGATCTTTAATATATCTTTGGCATTTTTGTTTCCTTTTGAAAGCAGAATGCTAGGGGTGGGCTGGTAACCGCGGTTTCTGGAGATGCTCTATGTTGGACTGTGTTGCTGAGGACTAAGCACAGGTCATCCTTGTGTTTCTGTTCTTTAGCCACCTGGGAACATATGGAGTTTTCACGAATGCTGCATTTGACCCGAGCCCTTAAGGTGAGTTCCCTATGAGGATATTTTTAAAGGAAATGCAACAGTAAGGAAAAAAGGAAGACAATAAAGCTTGACTTTTCTTTCTATAATCGTGTATTTAATTTTAAGTACACATTAAATTTTCAGGCTATGAAGGAAAATATGTTGGCAGTAGAAGCCAGGTATGGCAATGGAGTGGCAATAGAGAGTGAGTTCAAAGAAGGACTTCCATTTCCTGAAGGACAGAAGTCTGTGTTCTCACAAGACAGAACTTATTTCAGGATGGGTGACATTTCTGTTACCAGCTTCTAAGTGGTATTGACACTGTGGACTTGCCTGAGAAGTGAAAGTCAGGGAAATTTTTACTAACTTTTATGGAATCAATCCCCCATGCTACCTGCTGGAAAGACTAAAATAATCAGACACCATTCCTCTCCCAGAAGTTCAGTGGGTGTTTGGGTTTCCTACTAAAAGCTTGGATGGTAGAATATTTGAAATCTAGAAACAATCAATTATACTGAGCCTTGAGGGATAGATATTATAAACAACTTTATTTTATTCTTTTAAGAAAAGCTAATTATTTACATTTATTTTATCGCATTTTCAGAGAACTGCCCTTCTCCTAGTCACCTCATTCAACCTCCACAGGGTCCCGTTTGCGAAGAACATCAAGCTTCGTCCTAGACTTGACTTAACTCTACCACATTTGCTACAGTTTTCAATAAACACTCATGAATAGAGGACATGGAGTTTCCTTAGATTAGCTCTGGACCAGAGCGGAATTGTACCACCATCTGAGACTCTCCACACACCACCCCTTCCTGCCCCACTTCTCCTCCTCTGTCAACACAAGCCACAGAAGCCACGAGCCTGGAGCAAATGTTTCTGCAGTGGTCTCAGTGCTTTGGCTTGGCTGTCACATGAAATAGCAGCTAGCCAAAGAAACTGGAGCATCTGACTCACAAGAAGGCCAGACTGTGGAGAAATAAAAATACCTCTTGATTTGTGGATTAAAGGTGGACTTTCTCTGCTTTGTTGGAAGTCAGGTGGCATCTCTAACCTGAGGGAATTTCTGCAGGATCTTCTGAGGTCTCCAGTGGCGACCATGTATAAGACCTCGGACCTCTGCTGCTGACGCTTCCAGAGAGGCCTCTGGCTGGCACCGGAGGCTGCAGTGGACCAAGGATCAAGCCAGGAGGCCACATGTCACTGTAGACCTTCCTGCCACTAGTCACTCCCCCTTCAAGAGACCCAAAGACCCATATTCAAATGTATAATTAAAAAGATTCCCCCCAGATGCCATGTTCCTCTGTTCGATGGTTTGTTCAATAGTTGACCATCAATGTAATAATGCACAATTACATTTATTCCAATTTCAGCTCGATCCTCCAATCATTCAGCAAACATGTATCACACACACACACACCCCCCAGCCAAGAGAAAATCAGAGAAGCAGAATTGTCATCCCCTTAATGTTCTACAGGGAAAAACAAGGGTTTTATAAGTTCTTTAAATTCCATGTTTAGTGACTAGATGATTGAAATTTACACAGTGCTTACTTGTGACTGATACAGGAAATAGAGAGCCCCAAAATATAGTGATCTTGTCTCCATGAAATGCAGTGCAATGACTATGCCATGTAGACTATAAACACATAAACATGCTGATAAAAAAGCAATCTAACTAGAGGTTCCGGTAATTTTGCAAGAATTTTTGTAGTAACCTTGGGATGAGGGATACTTTGCTTCTATTTTATTTTTTATTTTTACTTTTTGAGTTGGAGTCTCACTCTGTCACCCAGGCTGGAGTGCAGTGGCACACACACGATCACCCCAGTGTTTGACCCACTGGGCCAGCAATCCTTCCTCCTCAGCCTTCCAAGTAGCCTGAAGTGCAGGTATGTGCTACCAAGCCTGGTTAATTTTTTATTTATTGTAGAGATGAGGTCTCGCCAAGTTACCTGGGCTGGTCTCAAACCCATGAGCTCAGACAATCCACTCGCCTCGTCCTCCCAAAGTGCTGGGATTACAGGCTGAGCCACTGAGCCCAGTCATACCTTGCTTTTAAAAAATTCCCCTGATACCCTGCCAATAGCTTCTCTACTTGTTATATGTCGGTTGGTATTACAGGACTATGGCCCTAAATCCTATCACCTGAGCCAGAGTCTGGATTCTGTAAAAGCTCTCCAGAGAATTCTGGTGATCTACTAACTTTGGGAACCACTAATATTGTATATAAAGAAGTGTAAGGCATTGTTTCTGTTCTTTTTTTTTTTGGAGTCTCACTCTGTCACCCAGGCTGGAGTGCAGTGGCCACTCCCGGCCACCACAGCCTCGACCTGCTGG
>NW_007249309.1:139406-141094 GCF_000164805.1 Carlito syrichta | reverse complement strand
CTGGGCTCCAGCGATCCTTCCGCCTCAGCCTTCCAAGTAGCTGGAACTACAGGCATGTACTACCACGCCCGGCTAATTTTTTTGATTTTATTGTAGAGATGAGGTCTCGCCAGGCTGCCCAGGCAGGTCTCAAACCCACGGACTCAGGCAATCCACTCACCTCAGCTTCCCAAAGGCGCAGGATTACAGCTGAGCCACCGAGCCCGGCTGCTCTTGAATAATATAATCTGACTGGGAAGAAAATTGACAGAATAATAAAGGGTAATCAACATAAGTATACACTTTGAACAGCATTGGAGGAGTTCATCAAGTGGAAAAGTCCATTTGAACCCAAGGAGACAGGTAGAACTCTGGACTGTAAAGAATGGTCCAGCAAAGAGGAAGAGAGTGGGCATTCCAAGTGGGTGGGAAAATATCAGCAAAGGAGCAAAGAGAGGAATTGTAGGGGCAGGGCTATTGATGAGCCTGATGTCATTACTGGAGGCCTCACATGAGATGCCAGTTACAATGTACTGCATGCACTGAATGCATAAATAACAAGACTGAAACTTGGAGGCATGCAGATCCAGGGAACCCAGGACCAGTCACAGTGATGCTCCAGACAATATCATTCTCAAATCTTCTGTCAACATCAGAGTAAGGTTTAAGGCGGTGTGGAACAGTCAAATCTTGCAAGAAATATAAGGGGCCTGAAGGCAGGAAAACATAATCATAGTACGGCATAGGTACTGTGTGCATTCTAGGTGCCGGAATTATACAGTTTACAGTATCTGCTTATCCTCCTAACAAACCTATAAGTTATTATTATCATCCCTGTTTTGCAGATGTTCAAAATGAACAGAGAGAGTAACTTGCCCAAGTCATCACAGCTAGTAAGTGGAACTGAAATCTGGACAATTCACGTTCTCAGTCAAACTCTTTAAACCTTCTGCTATGAGGCACTTAGCCCGCCGCAGGCCTTTATCAAGACAGGACTGTGCCTTGGTAGAAGCAGTAAAGTGACTCAGAGCAGTAGGCCTTATTTATGTACCCTTTCTCCTGCTTTTTCTCCACCTGAAAATACAGAGTTTCATGCCCAAATGCCCCTTTCCTCAGATCAGGAGAGTCAGCGGGTTAACAGCGGGTCGCCTCGCACACGGGCTCTTGCAAAGGTCTGGCGAGTGTGAACTTTGACCCGGGCGGGCTTTGCGTGGGCGGAGGGACTGCTGCTCCAGGGGTGCTAGAATAACAGTTTTGTCCGGCTCAGGAATCCCGGGGCCTTGTCCCGCCTTCCAGAGCCTCGGATCTCTGCGCTTTCTTCACCTGCAGCAAAGCAGTCATTAATCTGGTTGCTCTCCCTAATACCTGCTGTCACCCGGGAGCAGTGACCTCACCAAGCCCCCGCCCAGAAACGGCCTAGCAAGAGAGGAGGGAGGGGAGCCGGAGGCGGCCGCTGCGGAGTCTGCAGGAGCTGCCAGGGTGGAGGACGCCGCCACCCGCAGCCTGTGGAGCTCACTGCAGCCGGGACAGCCCTGGCAGAGTCGGGCGGCGGCGCCCTCCCGGGTCCTGGCGCAGCGGCAGCCGGCGGGAGCCGGAAAGGTAGCATGGCCCGGGGCTGCCCGCGCCTCTGGGTCCTGGTGGTCCTGAGCGCCAGCTGGGCGGGCTGGGCGCGCCCCGGGGCCGACGCCGCGCAGCTGAGGCAGTTCTAC
>NW_007249309.1:102444-139147 GCF_000164805.1 Carlito syrichta | reverse complement strand
CTGGGGGGCAGTGGCCGCTCCCGGCCACCGCAGCCTCGACCTGCTGGGCTCCAGTGATCCTTCCGCCTCAGCCTTCCAAGTAGCTGGAACTACAGGCGCGCACTACCACGTCCGGCTCATTTTTTAAAAAAATTTTTAATTTATTGTAGAGATGAGGTCTCGCCAAGTTGCCCAGGCGGGTCTCGAACGAGTTTATTTTCGATGCGGTTTTGTTAGTACGTTTGATTCAAAAGCACAAGGCACCTGCACCCTCCTTAGTCCTCCCTGCAAACTCCTGGTCCAGATTTTTAGTCGTCTGTCATATTTTTGCGGAACAAATAGTTACATATTATTTATTCCATTGTTCACATAACTTCATTTTCCAAAGCAGATAATTGAATAACTTGCCAAACAATTTGCTATCTTATAAATAACTTTCAAAATATCACCAATCCATGAAAATACAACACTTTTGTACTTTCAAGTTTTTCCACTTCATATTTGACTTACTTCTGCTATTGAGTATGACTCTTCATTTTTTTTAATCTCACTTACATCCAGGGCTATGACTGACCCTGGCTGTTGTGGGAATGTCACTATTAAAAGGCTTGTATAACTCAGGGAAGGTTTAAGTCCTATAAAATTCTATCTTTGAGTTGCAAACTCTATTTTCTATTGAAAGGTTAAAAATAAGATTTCCCAAAAATTAACCAAATCATAGAGTCTATTCAATATTTCCAGTTAGCTGTATTTTTATTTTTTAAATGGTAAACCTCCTAGCATGACTCACTTTTGAAAATTATCATAGTTTAAGTGATTACGAAAGATGCGTTCCTCTTTTACAATGACAAAACCAAAACAATCTGCCAAGAAATAAAGTAATATTTTGAGATCTTTTTGTGTATAGCATTAGCCTTTTAAAAAATTTCATTGTAACTGGGTCTCTTTGGAGGGCATTACGTACCATCTTGGTCTTATAATAAGAAATCTCACCTTTTCAAAAATAATCATTTTAAATATTGCATTTCAGGGTTGTAATTCTAGGTCACACACCCACACCCTTGGGGAACTACCGTAAGCTAAAACCTCAAAGAAAATAGCAGTCTTTCCAACACTAATTTTGCTTGCTCATGGGTAGAACACAAAGTTCATGCTGACTTTCCTGTAGCATGCTGTGTTTATGCTTGGGAACTTGTTTTCTCTTCTGTAGTTGACACTGAAAATAACAAGCGGGATACTGTAAGCAGAACCACAGAGGGCAAAGGTCTGATCACATGGCAAGTTCACAAGGAGCCATGGCTGGTCATTCTGTCCTCTCCTTCTGTGGCCAAATTCTGGGAAGAGTAATTTCTCTGGTGTCAATTATTGAGCCAAAACCATAGAAAGATAACCCAGATAAACTGTCAATATTTTTGAACCTCACGTCATGCCGTTGCACTCTAGTGCAATGGAAAATCTGATTGTATGTCCAGCTGCTTAAATTAATAATTTGCTATAGCTTGTCCTGCCCCTGGAGCTGAATGATACTTGCTAGACCACTCCATCTTTAGCACAAAGCAGATATCTGTCTACTTATTTCATCTAATATTAGCAGGACAATGCTTTTTAAAGGTCAATTATGTCTATTATTCTTGCACTGGGACTACGGTGAATGCTTTCAAAGATGTCATTAAGGAAACTTGTTTGATATTCACGTGTATGTACTAGTGTTGCAGACCACAAGTTCTACTGCTCATTGCTTACAGGCGAAAATGAACATGCACGAGATATAGGACAAGGAAGGTGACTTTACTCCAAAAGTCGGCAGATGGGGAAATGGCCAGGTTCATGCCTCAAATAAAACATTTCAAAAGTTAGGCTAAGGATGGGAGATTTTAAGGGGAAAGAGGATTTTAAGGGGAATGAGTAATATCTGGGAGCAGTACAGAAGCCGGTCTTGCTTCAATGGTTATCTTGAATCATCGTCCACCTGGAGGGCTGGCTGCCATGGGGTCTCCAGACTCCGCAATTACAAGATAAGCCTCTGGAACCTCGCAAACGGATACACAATTAGATTAGAAAGGAAAAATAAAGCTTTAAAAGATAGGCTAAGATAAAAAAGAGACTTAAAACTGTTTCTCAAAAGGTGAAATGGAAATTCTCGGTTATACCAAGAGATATTGAAAAAAGATACACATATATTTTCCTTCCAGAGGTCTAGCTTTATATGATTTTATTGTTATGAACTAATCATCTTTAAATAGTCTATAAATGGAAAGCATGTCATGCACACTGTTTGAATTCATATCATCTTTAACTTTTTATTCAGATAGATTATTTTCCAATAGAAATTGTTCAGATCAAAATATACATACCTCAGTATGACTATCCAATACACATGGTAAAACATATCAGGAAACACACTGCTCTTGAAATTACTCCACATCAAAGACTGATTTTTCTTAGTAAAGATTTTATACCATCCTCTATATTTTTGTATTTAAAAATTTGGGGCAAAGGAGGACAGTAATTTTGGTTGTAATTTTAAAATGAATAAAAATAAACACCCACATTAGGGACACTAGCATACAGAATCCTAGTTTTCTTGAGCTCTAAGAACTCTCAGGAGATCATTCAATTCATTTCCAACTTTCATGTTTTAACCTACTTTCCCCTAGGCTCTTAGCACCAGTACCCTTACCAAATAGTTGGCTAATTTCTACTTGAATGCTTCCGGTAACCAAGAATCCACTACCTTCAATATCTAGTCATTCTAAAAGTACTTACTCATGCCTCCTTTAATTCTGCCCCCAAATATTAACACAGTTCTTGTATTCCACAAAACTCATGAGCGTTACTATAATTACAGTGCATTGGCTTTTTTGCTCACTGGGAAAACTTGAAGGTTAATGACGAACTTATACATTTAAAAGATAATATTACTAGCTAACATATATTGAGTATTTATAGTGTGTCAGCTCTAATTCCTTAGCACATATCAACTTATTTAATACACAATTCTGTGAGGGAGATTTTCATATTAATCCCATTTTACAGTTGTAAAAACTGAGGCACAAATGAATTAAGTAAACATTTCAAGGATATATAGTTAATAAGGGGTAAATACAGTATTCAAACCAAGACACTGAATCCACAGCCTGTGCCCTTAGTCACTGTACTATATCAAAGTCACAGTAAATGAGTGTGGGGTCTACCACTCTGTTATGCCCCGATTATGGCTGGGTCTGCCACTCTGTTATGGCCTGATTATATCTCTGCATTAAGAAGCAGAACTAGATTGACAGCAGCCAATCTAGTCAACCGATTTATATATTTGTAAGCTATTTTTCTCCAGTTATCTTCCTTTTTACCCTCATCTTTGAGTGTAAGACAAGGATAGGAAGAATGTACCCATCGATAGAGGTGCAAGACAACAGAAAGCAAACAAGCATCCCAGTACTCTCCCTGTTGCCCTATCTCTGAATTTCTTCACGATTAATGCAGTGGTTCAACCTTATTGAATCTTTGCTCTTTATCAACTGTATCTCCTTGAACAAATTGCTTAGTCTTTGCAAGACAGTTTTTCATTTGTTTGTTTCCAATATGAATTCCAGGGCTTTTACCCTGGTCATATTTTTTATCATTTAAGGTCGAAACCTAAAGTCTGCGTTCACACTATGATCTTGGGTTCTTTTTTGAAAATTAATTCTCTGAAACAGTATTAGGGCAGTCTAGATTATAAAGAATGGTTATCACAACAGACTATTTTGAAGAGAATAATAACGAATAATTTTTCATTAACTTCAACTTATTGCTCATATGTATAAAACCTTGGATTTCTGAAATAGATTAAAATACTGGCACTCTACTAGAAGACTGAGGATATGAGAGATCTGCTTTTTTGTGATATGAGAAGTAGATGCCAAATATGCCTTTCAAATTAGTTTTGTATTTTATTTCCAGTTTGAATCCTTTGGCAACTTCTTTTAAGAAAATTGTCTACAGAGAGTATGAAGCATATTTTAAGAAAGAAAAGCCACGATCTAGCATTTCAGGTAAGCTTTTAATTTTAAAGATACATTTCTATGGATAATTTGACATTCTTAGGTCTCTAAAGTACCCACTTAGTGAAATTTTATAGAAACGTGTGTTCTTGTTTTCAACAAGTACTGGCTGCATAATATGTGCGGTTCAGAGCAAAATGAAAGCCTAGGGCCCCTTGTTCACATGATTAAAAATCTCAAAGCAATAACCACAAAGCATTAAACCCAACAGGCACCCTTCTGAGCATGGGGCCCTGTAAAATTGCACAGGTCACAAGCCCACGAAGTCAGCTTTGTTTATAACCTTGATCAAAATAGCTAAAAAAACCAAAAACAAATAAACAAAAAATACCTTTCATGTGTGTAAGTTTGTATTCATTCATCTGACAAACTATTACCAAGTATCTGGTGTGGATGGGGCATTGAAATAGATGCTGTGAACACAACAGTAGGCAAGACAAACTTGGAACTATACACAACTGATACTTTTACATCTATCTTCCCATCTATTCACCTGTTTATTTCATGAGATGTACACAACAGCTATATATATATTTTTTGAGTTGGAGTCTCACTCAATCACCCAGGCTGGAGTGCAGTGGCATGCTCACAGCCACCACAGCTTCGACCTGCTGGGCTCAGGCGATCCTTCCACCTCAGCCTTCCAAGAAGCCAGAACTACAGGTGTGCACTACTATGCCCGGCTAATTTTTTGACTTATTGTAGAGACGAGATCTCACCAAGTTGCTCAGGCTGATCTCAACCCCTGGGCTCAGGCAATCCTCTCACCTCGCCCTCTCAAAGTGCTGCGATTACAGGCCTGAGCCACCATACCCAACCAACAGCCATGATTTTTTAAAGAAAAAAAAATCTTCCTTTTCCTCCTCTCTTCTTTTATCAAGGAAACGAGGTTGAATGGGGTTCTCATATCTTAACTATGGTACCATATTTCACAGGAATAGAGATCCTCAAGGGAGAACTTCCTCCTGTTGGGTCCTCTTATCAGTAGTTTGCCCATCTTTCCCCTCAACCAGGTGACGACCCACCATCTTTCCTAGACTTAGGCTTCTACCTCTCATATTCATCCCAGTCTGTCCTGCCTCTTCTGATCTCCCTTAATCTTTAGTCTTTTCTCAGCTGGAATCTTCCCTTCAGTCAAAATTTAACAACCACCAAACATGTTCAGGTTAACTCCTACCTAGAAAAAAAATCTCCCCTCAACCCTACCTGCCTTTTCCTTTCCTCTCCTTTCCTTGGCTGCCAATATTCTGTAAGAGGAGGGGTCTCGATCATTCTTTACATTTCTTCTCCTACATTCCTTCCCTAGTTTGCTTCAACATGAGTGAGTCCACTAAAATTCCTCTCAGAAAAGATCACTCATGACTCAAGATGCCAGAGCCCCTGGTTTCTTCCCAGTTCTCTTGCCAGTTGATGTTACTAGGACATTTAACACTGTCTCTTCTTAAAGCAACCTCTGCCATGTTCTCTTCATGCCACTTCCCCTAGTTTTCCTTGGACTTGTCTTATCATTCCTTCTTGATTCCTCCACCAGAACTTCTTCCCAGGTTTCACCCAACCACAACCATGGCTTTCACTACTACCTCCCCAGGGACTTCTTCTTCCTGAAGCTACATGGATTTCCTGTCCCCACCAGCAGAATTAGCTCTTCTCTCTTCTTATATCTGCAATATCTTGAACTAATTCCTACCTAGAGATTTTATGAGGATCAACTGAATTAATAAGTACAAAACATTTATAATAATTTTAACACATAATAAGCCCTCAATAGAAGTTAGCAACATTATTGTTGCAGTTGTTATTACTGGTACCTCTAATAGATCATATATGTGTGTGTGTGTGTGTGTGTGTGTGTGTGTGTGTGTGTGTGTGCGTGTGTGTGTATAAAATATATATAGTATTGTGAATATCTATATTTCTTCACTCATTTATAATAGCTTTGTATATGCTTATTTAACTTTAAATAAACATGCATTTAAATATTTTTATTTAATTTTCTTATAATTGGGTATTGAGAACCACTCTGGAATATAAAAATGAATAAGACGTGGAGCCTGAACTCTAAGAGCCAACTACCTATTGGAGACAACCTATAGGGAGACAAACAGTTGCAACACGGTCATAAGGCAGAGCTATGATGACTACGATGAGAGTTCTGTAGTAAAACATAGTGGTCAGGAAAATCTTCCTGTCTCTAAGTCATAGCTGAAAAAAGAGTAGGGTCTTGGAAGGCCAAGTCGGGAGGAGGGAGGCTGGGGAAAAGATGCACTTTAGGCCAAAGAAGTAGTGTGTGTAAAAGTTCAGAGGTGAGAGAGCATGGCGTACTTGGGGAACCACAGCTGCATCAGCACAGCTGAAGTATAAGCCCCAGGGAATAAATTAACAAGAGGAGCGATACATGGGGACACAGGCCAGATCAGAGACCCTGTCAAGGCTTTGTATTACGGGAAATAAGGTGTCACTGAGGATTTAAGCAGGAGAAAGACTCAGATTTGTGTTTTAGAAAGATCATTCTGTCCAAATATAGAGAATGGATCAGAGAAAGACAAGTCTAGAACTGGAGAAACTAGTCATGGAGCTGTTGTGTCAATCCAGGTAAGAAGTTGGCAGGGAAACTGAGAGGGAGAAAATTAAATGGAGCCCAAAAGTTTTAGAAGCTAATATCAATTAAACTTGGTGGCTAATTGGGTGTAAATAATGAGGAAGAGGGAGACATCATGGCTGACTTCAAGGTTTCTGGTTTGGAAAACAGAATGGATATGGTGCCTTTCAGTAAGAAAGAAAGTTTGTGAGAGAAGGCGATGAGTTCAGATATGGAGTTTGAAGTGTTTGAGGAATATCTACCTAGAGATGTAAAATGAACGAATGAGTGTAGAAGTTTGGTCCTCAGGAGAGAGATTTAAGCTAGATATAAATATTCAGAAGACGTTAGAACAAAGACAATACATTAAGTTTTGAGAGGGTGTGAGCTCACGCAGAGAGGGTATGAAGAGAAGAGATGGCAGAAGACAGAGCTCAAAGGAGCAACAATGTAGGAAGAAATGTCACCAGAAAGCTTGGGGAAAGTCAGTCCAGAGAGAGCAGAGGAAAGCTAGAGAATGCGGCATTCTAGAAACAAAGGGTCAAATGCTACCAAGAACTACTAAGATAAGGGCTTAAAGATCATGTTTTGTTAAGGAACAGTGGGGGCAAGATCAGAGGACATTAAGGAGTGAACAGAAGGTGAGCACATTGAAGCAGAAGGAACTCATGGAATAACTCTTTCTGGTAATGTGGCTCCCAACGGGAGGAGACACAGGGGAGTTCTGAGGGGGAAGAAAAGCTTTAAGAATATTTTGGAGTTTTATAAAAAGGAATGCAGGAACTTAAAATATTTAAGGGAAGAAACCCTTAGAAAAGGAGAAGATAAAAACATCGAAGAGAAAATAACTGAAGAAGCCAGACTCAGAAGAAGCAGGAAGCGCTGGGATTCAAAGCCTGGGCTGGCCCAGCCTTAGGCAGAAGGGCCGCTACCTTCGTGGGGTGCCAGGCCAGCAGAGGAGGCTGTGAGGTTGCCAATAAAATGTAGTTGTGGGTAGGAAGTTGAAGGATCTCCTGTCATCCATGGCAGAGCCTATTCATTCTCATAGCTCCAGCTCTAAGCTTAGCGAGTGTAACAGCACTTAGGAACTACTAAATTGTAGGGGGGTAAGAGGAAAATGCGCTGGGAAATGTACTCATTAGGCCTGGGGGAAAAAAAAAGGAAACAGGCAGGTATTCGGGGCTGCACCTTTTGTGGCTTTTGTTAAGTTAACCTAATTGTAATGCCTTTGCTGTGTGAGACGTTACCCAAGTGCCGTAAGAGGACCAATGCCAGGCTGGAGACTTTTAAGCAGTATGGAGGCATTGGTGGTTTTCGAAAAGGAAAGTGCTGTGAGTCGAGTCCTTCAAGTGATGAAGTTTTATAGTGATTTCTTGGTTTAACCTTATTAATGAGGGGCAGACCTTGATCATTCGTGGGGATGGTCTCTGGTTTACGTTTAAGTCCTTTGCACTTCAAACATTATCTTTATGTCAACCCCTATAGATCTCAGAATATACTTGCTTTATATGAACCCAAGCATTTCAGCCTCCATTTTTTATGCAGGCACTTCCTGAACTCCCAGAGTTCCTTAAGGATGAACTCCTGAAGGGCAGGAGTGGTATCTCATTCATCTTTGTGTCCCTGTAGTGGACGATTGTAGACTGAGGCAAGTCTAGTGTGCAGGAAAAACCTCCGATTTTGACAGACAGGATCTGGATTTGAACACTACCATTAACCATGAGGCCTTTCTCATTCTCCAGCCTAGACGTACTCCACCCATCTGCTGGGGATGGTTCTAGCTGAGCCCTGAACAAGTCGTGGGCCTCCCTTCTGCAGCAGGAGAAGCTGCTATAATTGCAGCAGGGGCTAAGCTGCTATAATTGCAGCAGGAGCTAGGCTACAGGGCCGGAAGATACCTGTCCAATGAGGTCTGTGGGCAAGGGGACAGGTGGGAGGTGTAGCTGGGCTCACTTTCAGGATTCTGTCTTAGGCTTTAAAATGGCTCTGCATCTTTCAGGGGAGATTAGGAAATGTTTGTTCCCAAAGGAGTTTAAAATAGCTGCAAGAGTCAACTGCCTCCTGTTATGCAATGCAGTATTCACCTAAGAGCAGGTGGCTGGATTAGCTGACCTCCTGCAGTCCTTTCCAGTTCTACAACTTCACAAAATTGGGAACATGCTGTGCTGCCTTCTCCAAGCCCTGAAGTTGGCCATCCTTTCCCCAGTCCAGCTTTGGGCACTGAGGAGAGGGTAGGAAAGCCTGTAGGCCATCTAGCTGATACAGAGGCTAGAGAGCAGCTCTAAAACATTTGACCATGTGTTTGCCCACATGCATGAAGGCCTTTGATTTGCATTTATGAAAACATCCTTTTGCTTTGGTTAATTCTGAAGAAGCAGGAAGGGAGCCTGAATAAATAATACTCCAAACTGTCCACTGAAGTAAGAAGTCTTATTAGGTTAAATAACTTAGGAGACTTACTCTGGGAATCTGGCATTTGCAACCATGTGAATCAACCAAGCAAGGAATGATGGCACAGTCAGCAGCCTGGTGGGTACATCAACTGCTCAGTGAGTGGTCAGGTGGGTCTTTCACTGGGAGCCAGGACTGAGGGTAAAGCCAGAAGAGAGGAGGGTCAGCCAGCAGTCAGACATGTTGGGGATCAAAAAAGGTGTAGATATCTAGATGATTCTAGAAAAGTGGGCGGTCTGAACATGCCCTGTGGAAGATATAAAGCTTTAGGTCAGGAGTCCAGAGATATGAATTCTGGTCCCACAGTGCTGCCAGATCACTGACCGACCTTGGGCAAGCCACCCTTGTCCCCCTCCCCACTTCCCAGGCTTTGTTAACTGTCTCTAAAATGAGAATTGAGCTATGTGACCTCCACAGTCCTATGCAGAGCCAACATGAAAACAAACAGACAAAAAGTTTCAGCCACAAGATCAGTATAAGCTCCAGGACTGGCAGTTCAGGAAAAGGCATAGGACAGCTGTGGGTGGGAAGACTGGAGTAGAGAGAGACAGGATCTCTGTCCCAGAGATCATAGTGTACCATGGCTGCTGCCACCAATTATCACAAACTTAGTGGCTTACGACAATATAAATTTATTCTCTTAGAGTTTTACTTCTGGGGGTCAGAAGTCCAAAATGGATTCCACTGGGTTAAAATCAAGGTCTTGACAGAGGTGCCTCTGGATGGAGGCTCTAGAGGAGAATCGTTTTCTTGCCTTTTCCTATTAGACGACAAGCCACCTGTACTCATGGGCTCATGGCCCTTCCTCTGTCTTCAAAGCCAGCAGAACAGCATCTCTCAATCTCTTCCTAACTCAGATTCTCCTGCAGCCCTCTTGTAAGAGCCTTGTGATTACATTGGACCCGTCTGGGTAACTCAGGAGAATCCCTTAGTCTCAAGATCCTTAACTTAATTGTGGTGCAGAGTCCTTTTGCCATATAAGGTAGCATATTCACAGGTCCCAAGGATTGGGACTTGGACATCTCAGGCAGGAGGGGGCATGATTCTGCTTCCACACCCACCAAACAAAGCCCTCTCATAGTGTCCTCCAGCTCAGAGAAGGGCACCCTCGTCCACCCAGCTCCCCAAACCAGAACCTTGTCAGCCAGTCATGGCAACTGACCTTGCTCTTCTTCCAACCCCACATGCAGTCCATCCACAAGTCCTGTCAATTCGGTCCCCTAAATAGATCATTAGTGTGTTCTTTCCTCATCATTTCCACCATAATCTCAGTCTCTGCCACCAACATCTCTCCACTAGAGCCTTCCTCTCTGTTTTCTCAACCTCCACTTTAGTTGCCCCCAGATCATCCTCCACAAATACAGGCAGAGATTTCAAAACCCAAATCTGTTCCATGTTGCACCCCTGATGGAAACTGATGATATTCTTAGGTTAAAGGCAAAACTCTAAGAGACTTACAAGGTCCTGCAGGATGGGCCTCTGATGATGCCATTGACCTCACCTTCTGGCCCTCCATCTTACCTACCAAGCTCTACCTTCCTCATGGCCATCTGTTGGCTTCTGAATAGGCCACATTTTCTGGCACCTCAGGGCCTTTGCACATACTGCTTTCACTTTCTAGAATTCCCTTGCCCATCCCTTTGCCCCTCTGCCTTTGGATCTCAGTTAAAGCATCAGTCCCTCAGGAAAGTATCTCCCAACTCTGATTCCCTCCCTGCCTCCAAGATTGGATTACATTTCTCTGTCAAATACTCTTCAGAGTATCCTATTCTTTCCTTTCACAATACTTATCTTAGCTTGTAATTCAATATTTCTGTGATCTTTTGCTTAAACTCCAATTTTCCTACCATAAAACTTATAAAGTTATAGAACGTGTAAAATGTTTCTACTTATAGAAATAGGGATTGTATCTATTTTACTCTTTGATGCACCATTACAATTCTGATGCCTAGGATAAGGTGGGCACTCAACAGTTGTTGAATGAATGAACACAAGGTGGAGTTGCAGTAGAAAGAGGTAGCATCCAGAGTCAGATAGACAGATTTAAGTGTAAATCATCACCCTGACTCTTATTCACTGTGTGATATTAGGGAAGAGATCCAGACTTTCTGAGGCTGTTCACTTGTCTATAAAATGAGGATCTACCTTCAAGATTTGTTGTGAGGATTAATGTAAGAACTGACAGTGCTTGAATGTATTAGGGGGAACAATACATGGAAGCCCTGTTATTACTTTAACCATCATCACTGCTGCAAGCAAACACTGGTAGAACTCCAGGACTACTGCTATCTTCCTTCTGCTGCTTCTATGATTCCTAAAGGGCAGATGCCAGTCCCATGACGGATGGATGGCTTGGAAGCGAGAGCAGTTGATTCCTGTCACTTTCTGAAATGAGGCTTTTGTGATAGCTTCCCAAGCTTTAAAGGACCCCATAATCACCAAGGAGCACATGTAAAGATCCAGATGCCCAAGCTCCATCTCCAGATACTCAGATCATTGAGTCTGAGGTGGTACTTGGGAATCTGCCTTTCGTCAAGACCCCAGGTGATTCCATTGAAGAGACACCATAGACTACACTTTGGGATATTCTAGCATCTCTTGGTATCCACTGAGGATTGGTTCCAAGACCACCCAAGGATTCCAAAATCCAAAGATGCTCAAATCTCTTATATAAAATGATGTAGTATTTGCATATAACCCACACACATCCTCCTGTATAGTTTTAATCATCTCTAAATTGATTACTTATAATACTGAATCCACAGTCAATGCTATATAAATAGCTATTAGACTGTATTTTAAAATTTATAATATTTGTATTATTTTTTATCTTTACTTTTTCAAATATTTTCTATACAAAGTTAGTTGAATTTGTGAATGGAACCATGGATGCCGAACCGTGGATACAGAGGGCCGACTGTGTATGATGTCACAGGTGCTAACTCAGATGTCAACTTTTCCCCAAAATCCCCAGATAGAAGTGGTCCTTCACCCTCACTGCTTCAGTAGTCTATTGCCAAACTCCAGCAGTAGCTCCTATATATATGTCTGTCTTCAAATTAGCTTGTAAGTTTCTTGAGGACAGGGACTGTGTTCTTATTTATCTCTGTAGTCCCAGAACCTAACACAGCACCTGGCATGCAGTAAGTGAAATCTCGCTCCTGATTCCTGCACTCCTCACCTACTGTCCTTGCTGTGTTCTTCATGGCAGTAACTGATAACATCATTTACCCAGTTGTTCAGGTCAAAAACCCAGGGTCATCCTTGGCTTCTTTCTCCCATGAGTCACGTCCAATCCATCAGCAAGTCTTGTTGGCTTTACCTACAAAAATGTCCAAAATCCAACCACTTCTCAACATGCCCCAGCTACATGTGCTAGCCCAGTGTAATGTCATCTCTTTCCTATACGATCTGGTCTTTCTGCTTCCACTCTTGACACTACACAGACTAATCTATAGACAGCAGCTAGGATAAACTTTCTTTTTTCAGAATGTACTTTTTTTTTGAGTTGGGGTCTCCCTCTGTTGCCCAAGCTGGAGTGCAGTGGTACAACCGTGGCTCATCGCAGCTTCAATCTCCTGTCTCAGGCAATCCTTTCACCTCAGCTTCCCAAGTAGCTAGGACTTCAGATATGTGCTGCTACCCAGATAATTTTTTTTTTTTTTTTTTTTAATAATTAATCAGTATTTTTATTATAGTTTTGTGGGGTACAGTTAAGGGTTAGGTGTACAATTACGTTTCATTCAGACACCCTGTTGATAAGAGGTGTTTTCCCAGCCCCAGACAGATATTTGCTACTGTTAATCCCCTCTCCCTCCCCCCCATAGTTTCCCAGAATGTACTTTTTTTTTGAGTTGGGGTCTCCCTCTGTTGCCCAAGCTGGAGTGCAGTGGTACAACCGTGGCTCATCGCAGCTTCAATCTCCTGTCTCAGGCAATCCTTTCACCTCAGCTTCCCAAGTAGCTAGGACTTCAGATATGTGCTGCTACCCAGATAATTTTTTTTTTTTTTTTGTAGAGACGAGGTCTCACTATGTTGCCCAGGCTAGGATGCACTTTTAATGCAAGTCAGTCAGACTATGTCTCCATTGCACAAAACTCCAGTGATTTCCTGTATCACTTGGGAGAAAATCCAAGTTCTGACCATAACACAAAGGGCCTTGTGCTCACCTCATCTCTTCTTTCTTCTCAAGCTCACTCTTGCCTTGGGGACTTTGAACTTGCCTCAGGACCAAACAGCTGTGTGATTTTTTTCCCTGAATTCATTTTAGTCTCCTGAGTTCTCCTACCTCAGAGAAATCTAAAGTAAACACTCTTTCACATCACCCTCAGTAGTAATCAAAAATGAACATTTTTCTTTCTTAACCAAAGATAGTAATCTCTAAGGAAAGACAGTGGTTGGGGTGGGAAGGACATGGTCCTAACTATTTCTCTTACACTCTGGACTTCTGTGTTCAGGCTAAGTGTTTCTACCATCCTGTTTTTATCTCTCTACAAGTATTGTAGAGTTAATAACCTGGTAAAACCAGGTCAGCCTCCGGACCAGGAGGAACAGCAGCAATCACTGTTGGTATTGTTTGTATGTTTGTCTTGCTTAGCAGCTGGGCCTTTGGTAATCCTGAATACAGACATAGTTCAAATCTTTGTTTTCACAGGACTTCTTGGGCCTACTTTATATGCTGAAGTCGGAGATATCATGAAAGTTCACTTTAAGAATAAGGCAGACAAGCCCTTAAGTATCCATCCTCAAGGAATTAAGTACAGTAAATTATCGGAAGGTAAGAGGAATTTAACACCTCTCTCACAAAGGGAAAATGTACAACTCCTTAATACCTGCATCAAACATTTAAAACCATATTGTAAACCATCTGTTATTAGAGAAGTCTTCTTACTTGCCACAGTATTACTGTTATAAGTTGGTGTTTTTCAGTATTGTTTTCCTATACCAGATTGTGATAGTCACAAATTTATTGGTCATTTATTAATCTTATTTTAGATTCAGAGGGTACTCGTTCATACTTATTACATGGACATATTGTGTAGTGTTGGGGATTGGGTCAGGTGGCCCATCAAGAGATGAAAAACAAAGAGGTTCTGGAAACTTCTAGACCTCCATTTTTCACCAGGTTCTTGTTCTTTAATAATTGGGTTGGCAAGTTACCTAATTTTTTGGAATTCCAACATGTTCATTTTGAAATGGGAATAGTAATGCATACATCACAAGATGATTCAAGGCAAGGGTCAATGAACTTTTCTGTCAGAGCCAGAGAATAAATGCTCTTGGCTTTGCCGGCCATAGGATCTCCATGACAAGTACTCAGTTCTGCCTCTTAGTAAGCAGCCATGGACAACATGTGCATGAACAAGCATAGCTGTGCCTTAATACAACTTGATTTACAGTCAGCTGGCTGATTTGGCCCAGAAGCCATTGACATAGTGACGTAGAACTAGCCTGACATAAGGGCTATCCTGGAACATGAATGACACTCAATATATGATATTTGGTGGTGGTGGTACTAGAGGCAGCATTAGAATTTTGGACATGGTAAATGCATAAGCTTTGAAGGCAGACTTAGTTTCAAGTTCTAGCCTTGTCATTTCTGGTTCTATGACCTTAATATGTATGAGCCTCAGTTTTCTCCTCTATAAAATAGAAGTGGTTAAACCCACCCATGAGTTTACTTGAGGACTAAATGAGATCATTTAGGTAGGTTCACAATATCCTTCCTTCTCCCAAATGTTCCAGTTATCATACCTCTGAAGAGGGGAATTGAGTAGGTGAGTGGTTTATAGTGTAGGTTTTAGAACTGGACTGACAGCTACAAATTTCTGCCTCAGATACTTGCTAGTTGTATGATTTTTTGGAAAGTTCTTTAACCTTTCTTTGCCTCATATGTCTCATCTATAAAATGAGGATATAATCATCTATCTCATACAGGTTTGTTGTCATGAAATCTTATAACAATACCTAGTATATAATGAGAATGCAATAAATATTAGCTATGATAGTAAGGATGATTCTTTAATCAAGATGTATTCAATAATTTAGTTTTTAAATGACTTGTTAGAAAGTTATTTTTACATTTATTGTTTTCTATGTATATTGTTGTCAAATTCATGCCCACTAAGGTGTAAATGACTGATAACAGGTAAACAAACTACCTTCCTCAGGAGTATTTGCATTAGAACTTAATCTTTGGCTTGAGGAAAAGCAGTGAAGCATTAACCATGAAATTTCAAACATCTTCAAAAGCGAATTTGGCAGGACTCTGGGTGAAGTGGCATGCACAGGATTTTCTCCTGTGTTCCTAAAATCATTCAGTGTCATAATGAACAACCACATAACCTATTTAGGAGGCATCCAGATGACTGCAGCGGGAGTTTGGCGATGTAGAGCAGAAGGCAGAAACCTCAAAATGTCAAAATGTCACCTGCAGGTTCCATTTCAAACAAGGTAGGAGATAAGAGCTGTAGACTTTGTACCCCACCTGGATTGTCTGCACAGTGAATGAACCTTGCAACATTATCTCTCTTCCCTTACTGTTTGTTTGTCCCTATTTCTCCCACAGCCAGCAATCACGTATGAGCAATTGCTTAAAATGCTCCCACAAATTCCACTGGAGACCTGATTATTGGTCATAATATTCCCCCTGATCCCTTGAATCTAAGGAAGGTAAATACATATTGGTAGAGAATATAACATTTCGCTTGGGAAATGAGATGCCAAGCTAGTATATAGATAGTGTCCTTCACGGTAAAAGACAAACCTTCTAGGTTCATTTCATTATGCCCTTGTGTTTAAATAAAATATCCCCTTCTCCTTGTCTGACACTCACCCTCATCTATACCCTCCCTCTAGGGTTGAAGCTATTTTTTTCAGGAGTGAGGATAAACTAACTACATGCTGAGCCAGTTTCATGAGAATCTGGATTCCTCTATCCCAGAGGTGTATATTTGAGAGAAAGATAGAAGAGGGTTGAGATAATATAACCATAATAGTACACAAGAAAAGGGTGGGTAATGCCTTTGGACAAGATGGACAAGTCGTCATTTGTAAAAATGCTTACAAGGACATTTCCTCCAATAATGTATTTAATGAGAGTGTTTTTAAATATAGAAAGAAAATATCTGTAACTGTACCTGGTCATTAAAAAACTTTCTGTCACTAAAAGGCTGTCAATTTGAAGTTAAATTTTCAGAAACTCTGTAACTAGCATGCATTGAACTGTTTGAAACATAACAACACACCTTTTAGAAAATGTTGGTGTTCAGTTAGATTTTCAAAGCTATTTTGATCAATTACCTTTAAAAAGTTTGTGTTATAGTGAATTTAATATTATTATTTTTTATTTTTTGAGACAGAGTCTCACTCTGTCACTCAGACTGGATATCCTTATATTTGATTTATATTGTCATGTTTGAAGTGAGTTAGGTACATTATGAGTATTATACCACAAAACTAGCCCTATAATAATTAGCCATTTGCTGGTTGGTAAGCCAACTCTTCAAATAAAATACAAGTTTTCCACCCAGTGATTGTTCCTTGCATCTAGGTGTTGCAAAAATCTCCTAGTCTTCCAGATTTTTCCGAAACATTACAAAGCTTGACATAATGTGGGTGATTACATTTTTCACCTGAATATTTCGACACGTCCTTGAGAATAGGATAAACACCTGAAACACACTCTAATGGCTAATATAGTAATTCTCATAAATCACAAAAATGTAAACTCCTTTTCCAAAGAGACCTGCAAGCCCTGTGCAATGGAATAAGACTCTTTACAAAACACCAGCATTAATTTGCTCATTGCCTAAATTACAGCTTCTAAAAGAATGCTCTGAATCTTTGGATGCACTGAAGCATTCACTAAGTTTATTAAATGGAGAGGGAAAGAGTTGTTCACAAAAATAAGTAACACAGGAAGATTTACTGCATGTGCACCCCAATGGGTAACCAAAAAGGCTTTTTATGTAACTCCCTTTCCCACCATTGTACGCACTATTTTACATTAAAAAAAAATACTGAGAGCCTTTTGGCAAATAATTAGTACATCATGACAAGAGTACAATCACAAAGCTGACTATCCACTGAGCAGGAAGTAACAAAACTGAGTTAAATGAAGGGCTCCCCTTGTGTAAGGAATTTACTCTTGCAAGAAGCTGAACAAGGACTTTTTGCACTCTAACACAATAGTTGTCCCTGTCCACTTCTCCTCTTTTCACTTTAGAGTTTTCACTTTTTATTTTGATTACAAAGTCAAAATCCGATTCTTCCAAAAGGCATTGCACAAATACTAACTCTAAATAGCTGTTTACATTTTATACTTTATATTATGTAGGTTGCACAAAGATGTAACATGCCTGTCTTATTCTAGAGTAAAGGTGAAATTATTTGCAGTGAAAAGAATAAAAGCATTGGTAAAATTATTCCTCAACTATCTCATTTGTAGCCCTCATTCAGTATAATTATAGCATATGGCCCATGTGCAAGTCTATATTGTTCACTATTGTTTCAAGATGCCCATAATTCACCCTTTAGTAGTATAGTAAACTTAATCAAAATCATTTATTTATTTGAAATTTATTGTATATTTAATTTAACAGGTGAATGTGAAATTCTGAGTAACTTCACAGGATTTCAAATTAGACATACATATGTGTGACTAGAGTAAATTTTTACTGTCTGTATATCAGAATAGCACATTTAAGTGTTAAAATAAACCTAGGTGTGAAGCACTGATTGGTTACAAATATATTTTATGTTGTTATAAAATCAATCACACTGCTGTATCCAGCACAAGTGTTATAGCATCTTAGGTAATTCTTAGATATTTGTATTGGTTGGTTTTCATTCTAGATAAACATTGTGTTCTAATTTCTGACCCTGCACTGAGTGACCCTAGAAGTCTAGAGGTCAAACCCATCACAACTAGGGCACCACCATGTACCTACTGTTGACTAGGTTGAGCTTCTCAGGGCTCAGTTCATGTCTTCTTTACATGTGCTCGCTGCAAATGTAAATGCCACAGTAGATGACGATGCCGATGCCAATGATGATGATGTTAATCATTACTGAACTAAACTGGGGGACTGAGAACTGATTAGAAAGTAGGGACTATGTGTTATGTTCCCCTTGCTCTCAGATGTAATGATTTTATTGGTAACTGTGAGCAGTTAACTTGTCTTATTACCAGTTTTTATGACCTTTAGAATAGATACATCACAGCAAGGGACTGGATGTTTGTGTCCTCCAAAAATTCGTATGTTGAAACCTGACTCCCAATACGATAGTATTAGGAAGCAGAACCTTTCGGTGGTATTTAGGTCATGAGGGTGGAGACCTCATGATGGGATTGGTACCCTTGTAATAGAGACCCTCTTTCCACCGTGTGAGGATGTAAGGAGAAGTCAGCAGTCTTCAAGACTGCCTGGAAGAGGGCCCTTACCAGAACCCAGGCATGTTGGCACCCTGATTTCAGAGTTCCAGCCTCCAGAACTGTGAGAAATAAATGCCTGTTGTTTATAAGTCACACAGTCTAGGGCCCTCTGCTATAGCAGCCTAAACTAAGACAATCATCAATTTCAATCAATTTCAATTACTCACATGTGTTATGAGAACTCAAAAACACTTAAGATATCTCTTATCCAAAATAAGACATAGAGGAAAGAGACTGTATTAATTGCAAAATGGCTGGGGAAAGAAATATGTAACAAAATGTTAACATATATTGTCACAGGCTGCCATAGCATTTGTTAGGTGCCAGACATTTTATATACATTTTCCATTCTTGTAACCCATTAAAAGCGATAATGTTATCTCTAGAAAAAGGATTCTATTATTTTAAATTATGAAGGAGAGAATTGAGGCTAAAAGGGACATTAAGAAATGTTCCCCAATTCACACAGTTAGCAAGTAATACAACCAAGACATTTCAACTCTGACCCCAAAGTTCATGTGCTTTCTCCCACAGTCTAGCAGGAGAAAGTATCATTAAGTATATAATTTCACAAATATTGAATTACAAACTATAAGGAGTGATGTTAGAAAAAAGATATGTATTATAATCAGAGAACAAGGAAGTTGTTGTAAGCTGATATTTAATCGGACATTTGAAGGATGAGCACATATTTATCTGAAAAAGAAAGGAGGAAGAACTTCAAAAGTTTTCTCTTACCCCACAAAGCATATCACGTTTTGTTCTTTTGAGGACTTGTGAAGGCAATAGAAAGAATGTTATTTTCTGCTATACTGGTATTTTAACAGCTGGGACAGGGAAGCTTCAGGTCCAAAAACATCATTGTTTAACTTCATGAGGTCATGTAGCATGAGGCATTGAATAAGGGCTAGCACACTTGATTCAAGATAGCGCAACTCAGCAACTAGACAGCCTAGTTCCAGTTAATAGACAATGTTTGACCTGAGAGGGCAACTCTCCTTATCAGTCCTGTTTGTGTTTTTGCTACAGAAGTTCTTTTGCAACTTTTCAGAGATAATGCTCCCTCTTCCTCAGAAATTGCTTTCTCTTTTTTAGACTGAAATAATGTTATAACTCACAAGAAGTTATTTTTTTAATCATTGCTTAGCTCCTGATAATTTTAACAATCAAATCCTCTTTGGCATTAAAGTGAAGCTATAGTAAATATTGGTTATCAGTGTCAAGCCATTTTGGGGGGGGAAGACACAAAAAAAGTCCAGTGTTAAGCTTTACACTAGCACAAGGGCCACAAACTCAGATTTCTACAGTAGCCAGGTGGGTAATTCAATGGGAATAAAAGGGGTCCAGTAGGGACCAAGGACCAGAAAGCAGAATTAGATCTAGCCAAATTCTATGCAGGAGTTTGGTCCTGTTATTACTAGATCTCCAGGTTTTGCTTTTTGTTTCTTTAAAGAGAAACCAGCAAACCAGATTCCGATATCATATCTACATTTTTAATTGTTGGCATTTAATCTATTTTTTTTTTTTTTGAATTGGAGTCTCACTCTGTCGCCCAGACTGGAGTGCAGTGGCATGCTCCCAGACACTGCAGCCTCGACCTGCTGGGCTCCGGCGATCATTCCGCCTCAGCCTTCCAAATAGCTGCAACCACAAGCGTGCGCTATCATGCCTGGATAATTTTTTTGATTTATTGTAGAGATGAGGTCTTGCCAAGTTGCCCAGGCAGGTCTCAAACCCACGGGCTCAGGCAATTCACTCACCTCAACCTCCCAAAGTACAGGATTACAGGCTGAGTCACCGAGCCCGGCCAATCTATTTTAATATCATGAAATCCTAACAAAATACACCCATGAGTATGACTTGGTTGCTTTAACTCTAGCCCATGGGACCTTAAATCTTAGGATTTCAATAAACATTCTCTGAGCATCTTCTCTATCTTTCCATGCTCATGCTCCATGCTTCTTCAGGCACTGTGAAGACACCAGAGATACTAAGACAGTTACAATCCCACACCTTCCCTTGGGGAGCTTAATCTCTGATAACCAACCTGTGAAAATAATTATAATCTAGTGGAAGAAAATTAAATCAATCATACAATCTCACAAACATTTAATTACGAATTGTAATGAGTACTGTAAAAGAAAAAGACAACAGAATCAGAGAGCAAGGAAGGAGTAAGCTGACACTTAAGTTGACATCTGAAGGATGAGCACACATTTATTCAAAGTAAAAAAGAGAGGACGAGCACTCTAGGCAGAGGAAACAGAAACAGTATTGGCAAAAACCCTGAAGTAGGATAGAACTTGGTATATCCAGGGAATTGACAAGGGACCTGGGGACTGATACATAGTAAACAGAGGAAAGTATCACACATGATAAGACTGGAGAGAGAAGTAGGGGCAAATCATGCATGGACTTATGGTCCATGTTAAGGACTTTGTACAATAAGCAAGCCTAGCTATACCTACTTAACTTTTCCATGTATGGTTTTCATGCTCAGAACCTCATGTGGCACAGCAATGCATGTCACTGCAGAACGAAATGCCCTTTTACTGATGATTGTATGTGCCTTGTTTCATACTCCCAGCTGGAGAGCCGAAATATATGCTAGTGCCATGCAAATGCCTGCAAGTGTTTTGAGTGGAATAGATTGGAATAGATTGGGTGGGGGAAGATACAGTTAAACAAGGACAGCTGAGACTGCTGTAATATAAAAATATTTCATATGGAAACTTAGCATCTCAGGCATTGCCTTTTGAGCATGAGGAATCAGATTTACCCTTTTTCTTTGTTTTTTTTTGAGTTGGAGTCTCACTCTGTCGCCTAAGCTGGAGTGCAATGGTATGCTCATGGCCACCC
The DNA here is from genome assembly GCF_000164805.1 of Carlito syrichta. NCBI lineage: Eukaryota > Metazoa > Chordata > Mammalia > Primates > Tarsiidae > Carlito > Carlito syrichta. Next base: position 117,801 of record NW_007249309.1, on the reverse strand, counting down.
CAGCATCAACCTGCTGGGCTCCAGCAAGCCTTCTGCCTCAGCCTTCCAACTAAAGGCACACGCTATCACCCAGCTAATTTTTTATTTATTGTAGAGACAAGGTCTCACCAAGTTGCCCAGGCTGGTCTCGAACCCTTGGGCTCAGGCAATCCACTCGCCTCAGCCTCCCAAAGTGCTGGGATTACAGGCTGAGCCACTGAGGCCGGCCACACCCTTTTTCTTAACAACTAGACAGGCAGATAAAATACATGAAACAAAAGTTTTCAGACATTGGGTGACAGACAACTCAAGAAAGTAGCCCATGAGAAGAAGAATAAGCCAGGTAGGCTCTATGGAGTACCTAAGCTCACTGCCTGGAGAAAGTTTATAGAGAACAGCACAGAGAGAGTGAACCAAAACAGGGTCTCTATGAGCTGAGGAAACAGTTTGAATTTTGGGGAAACCAAAGTGGCTGGAATTTGTAATTTGAGGACAGTTAGTCACAGAGAAAGAGCTCTTGAAAATCTACAGAGAGGTCTTGTCAAGCTAAGCACTAATCTGCACAGGCATGTGAGGAGAGTATTGAGGGTAAGAAAAATACTGCAGAAAAGGAAAAGGTGGGACAATTTTGGATCATACACAGGGTGAGCAATAGTTTATATTTCTACCATCAAAAGTGGTATGACTTCCTAATAAATAAGCATTGAGTAGGAGTCTCAGAAGGATTTAGGCACAGGAATTGGATAAAATCAGTCAAGACTACAGGCTGTTATGGCAGTAACAAAATAAAACTTTAAAAAACAAGGTTTGAAAGAATCAAGTTGATTCCAAGTATCTTAACTGTGAATAAAATTCAATACCGGTTACAAGGATGCAAGAAACAGTATAAACTTACAATGTTAATAAAAATTAAGAAGTGTTAAAACAAGCAGAAGAAGATGACCTATGACCAAGAAAAAAACTCAGCAGATTCAAACGTGAAAGGAATGACAGATCTAGCAGCAAAGACATTAAGATAGCTATCATACATCTTTCTGATACATTCCAGAAAGTAGCAAACATCATGAGCATAGTGAGGGAAGAGAAAGAGAATATAAAAACACATAAATATAACTTATACAGATGAATACAATAGCTGACATGGAAAGTGCACTGGATGAGACTAACAGCACATTAGACACTGTAGAAGAAAATATTAGAGAACATTAATGCATAGCAATAGAAATGAAACACAGATTTTTTTTAAAAGACTGAAAAAAATGAACAGGGCACCAGTAAACCATTGGTCCATATCTAGTGATCTAACATATGTGTAATTGTATGCCAGAAGTGACGGGAACAGAAAACGTATTTGAAGAAATAATGACTAAAAACTTTCCACATGTGATGCAAACTATAAACCTACATATTCAAGAGACTTTACCAAACTGAGAAGGAACATGAAGAAAACGACATCAAGACACATCATAATTAAGTTACTGAAAATCAGTGATAAAGAGAAATGTTAAAAGCAATCAGAGAAAAAAATGACATTTCCTATGTGGAGGAAAAAAAAAAGACATAATAGCAAACTTGTTATTAGAAACAATATCAGCCAGAAGACAATTAGGGACATCTTTAAAATGCTGGGAGGTGGTGGGACAGGGCCAAGATGGCCAACTGAGGACATCACATGATTGCAGCTCTCTGCAAAAAATAAGCCTGTATGGAGGGAACAGACCTAGGGTTTCAGGGGTCAACCTGAAAACAACCTGAGGTCTATCAGATGGCTACTTGGGGACGCAAAGGACAGACAGTTCCAAGTCCTGGACACCCCTGGTAGCCTTGATGCAAGAATGGGAGAACACCTTTGGAGACAGGAAGTGAGTGAAAATGACAGCTTATCTTCTCTGCATACCTCACATAGGCCTCTTCAGTCTCAGCCAAGGGAGAGATAGCCTAGGAACTACCCCTCGCATCCCACCCACACGGCCCAGGCATAGAGGGCTGCCCTGGGTAGAGACAGAGGCAGCAGTGGGTCTCACAGGGAACCTTCATTCCCAGGACTCCCATACCACAACCCCTACTTGGAGAGCCTCAGCAGGAAACACCCTGCATGGAAGGTCTATGCTGTGTGGGCAGACATCCTTCCCTCCTTCCCAAGTACCCAGCAGGCAGGACTTGACCAATTCGGGGATGTTTCACTGCATGCTGGCGGCCCTTGTAGCCCTAGGCCAGGGCTGTGGGCATGGCTTGCCTTTAGGCGCCAACATTGTGGTTACAGCCCCTCCCATAGAGAAGGGCAGGATCCAAGAGACAGGTACTTCTGCACAGCACTGCAGTGGCAGTGGCCCCACCTCCCTGTGGACAAATGAAAAAAGTAGCCCACCGATGCTTTCCTACTATACCCTTTCACTCAGGGGTGGTCCCACCAAGACAAGGGGAGGCCAGTCCATGCCTTCAAGAGCACCTGAGCCAGAGTAGAGCCACAGGGCCCTGCCTGGCCACCTGTCAACCCTGCTGACAAACAAGAAGTTTGGAGAGGAGCTTCCCCTATAGCCTGTCACAGAAGGAAGGGAAAGAATGTGAAATAGAGGAAAGATTCTCTTCTGTTTCTGCCATACCACACCAGTAAAACAGTTTCAGACAATCTCCCCCCAGAACACAAACCTTCCTGCCACTACTACCCTCCCCACCCCCACACCTGGTGGACCAGAGGAGAGAGAACAGGTAACAGTAGCAATCTTGTCTAATTAAAAAAGCAACAACAACAACAAAAAAGAAGAGTCTGCCCTCACAGATGAGAAAGAGCCACAAAACTCCCGCAATCCCCAAAGCCTTACCCACAAAAGAGCTTCCCAGATTCCAAGAAATGGGTCCCGTCCAGAATGACCTGACCCCGATGATAGACAAAGAATTCAGACTATGGATGGCAAAGACACTCAATGAGACACACTCATCAAACAAGCCACAAAAACAGTGCAGGAAGTAAAAGCTTAGCTGGCCAATATAAGAAAGACCCAACCTAAACTGGAAATGAAGAATTCTTTCCTGGAATTTTAAAACGTAATGACAAACCTGAGCAACAGAATCAACCAGAAAGAGGAGATAATCTCAGCGCTTGAAGATTGAACTATTGAACTAACCTTAGTTTAAAAAAAAAAAAAGGAGAAAAGGCTTAGGAAAAATGAGAAAAGCCCATGAGGGGTTTGGGATTATGTAAATAGACCAAATCTATGGTTGATTGGCATCCCTGAGAGAGAAGGAGAAACAAAGAATACCCTGGAGCAAGCCTTCCAAGAGATTATCCAAGAAACTTTCCCCTGTCTTGAAAGAGAGGCAGCCATGCAGATGCAAGAGATCTAGAGAACTCCTATGAGGTACTCCACTAGAAGACCATCCCCAAGACACATAACAACCCATATCTACAAGGTGAACATGAAATAAAAAATCCTATAGGCAGCTAGAGAGAAGGGACAGATCACCTACTGAGAAAGCCCATCAGAATTGCAGCAGACTTCTCAGCAGAAACCCTACAAGCCAGAAGCGACTGGGGTTCTATCTTCTTAAAGGAAAGCAATGCCAGCCAAGAATTTCCTAACCTGCCAAACTAAGTTTCATTAATGAAGGAGAATTAAAATCCATCCCAGATATCCAATCCCTAAGAGAATATGTCACCTTCATACCAGTCCTTCAGGAGATGCTTAAGAAGGTCTTAAGAAGCGAAAGAATGATTCCACCCATTGCAAAAGCACAGACAAGCACAGAGTTTACATACCATACAAATCAACCACAAAGCCTAAAAATCAAAGTAGCCTCTTAAGAACAATATGACAGGAACAACCCCCCACATATCAATAATTAACTTAAATGTAAGTGGATTGATTGCACCACTCAAAAGGCACAGAGTTGCATATTGGATAAAGAGGCATGATCCATCCTTCTGCTGCCTTCAGAAAACCCATCTCACTGCAAATAACACCCATGGCTCAAGGTAAAGAATTGAAGAAAGATATTCCAGGCAAATGAAAAACAAAAAGAGCAGATGTAGCTATTCTTGTATCAGACAAAATAGACTTTAAATTAATACAAATTAAAAAGGACACTGAAGGACACTACATAACAATAAATGCTCAATACATCAACAAGAAATATCTGTCTTGAATATATATGTACCCAACATAAGCGCACCCAGATTTATAAAACAATTGTTAATTAAACTAAAAAAGGATATAGGCAGTCATACAATCATAGTTGGAGTTAGTTAACAGCCTTAGATCATTAAGGCAAAAATAAATAAATAAATAAAATAATAACAAGGACATCAGGAACCTTAACTCAACACTTAATCAATTGGACCTAATAGACATCTAAAGAACACTGCACCCAACAACAGAATATACATTCTTCTCATTAGCATGTGGAACATACTCCAAGATCAACCACATACTCAGACGTATTTCAAGTGTGAACAAATTTTAAAAGTTTGAAATCATATCAAGTTTATTCTCAGACCACAGTGGAATAAAAATAAATATTACCACCAACAGGAACCCCCCCAATACACCAAAACTTCTGGAATACCATCAAATTAGTGCTGAGAGGGAAGTTTATAACATTGTATATACATATCAAGAAAATAGAGGAATCTCAAGTAGCAGTCTAACCTTACACCTAAGGAAACTGGAAAGACAAACAATTCAACTCAGTCATTAGAAGAAAAATAGAAATTATTAAAATAAAGCCACAACTGAATGTAAAAAAAAAAATCATACAAAGAAGCAGTGAGATGAAATGCTGTTTCAGCCAGGCTCAGTGGCTCAGCCTGTAATCCCCCGCTTTGGGAGGCTGAGGTGAGTGGATTGCCTGAGCCTGTGGGTTAGAGACCCACCTGGACAACTTGGCGAGACCTCATCTCTACAACAAATCAAAAAATGAGCCGGGCGTGGTAGCACGCGCCTGTAGTTCCAGCAACTTGGAAGGCTGAGGCGGAAGGATCACAGGAGCCCAGCAGGTCGAGGCTGCAGTGGCCAGGAGCGGCCATTGCACTCCAGTCTGGGTGACAGAGTGAGACTCCAACTGAAAAAAAAATAAAAGTTAAAACAAATAAACAAAAAACAGATGTTGGTGAGACTGCGGAGAAAAGGGAACACGCTATACCACTGGTGGGAATGTAAGCTAGTTCACCCTTTGTGGAAAGCAGTGTGGTGTTTTCTCAAAGAATTAAAAATTGAGCTTCCATGTGATCCAGCAATCCCACTTCCAAGAATATACCCAGAAGAATGTAAACTGCTCTACTAAAAAAACACCTACACACATATGTTCATTGCACCACTATTCACAACAGCAAAAACATGGAGCCAACCCAGATGCCCATTGAAGGTGGACTGGATAAAGAAAACGTGGTTCATATAAACAATAGAATACTATGCAGCCATAAAGAAGAGCAACATCATATCCTTTGCAGCAACATGGATGCCACTGGAGAACATCTTTTTAAGTGAACTATCACAGAAACAAAAAACTGAGTACTGCATTCTCTCACTCATAAGTGGGCCTAACTATTGGGCACACGAACACAAAGGTGGGAACAACTGACACTGGGCACTGCTAACAGAGGGAGGGAGGGAGTGAAGATACGGGGCACACAACTACCCATTGTGTACCATGTCCACCACCAGGGGTAGAGAGGGCTTACCTGAAGCCCAAACCTCACCTGTGTGCAATTTACTAAGTAGTAAATCCTCACATGTACCCCAGAATTCTGAGGTAAAAATTAAAATTAAAAAATAATAATAATAAGGTACAGAAAGGTGGGTAATAGGGGAATTTATCCATTTAATATTTTATACCCAGCAAAATTATTTTTTAAATAAAGCCAGAATAAAGACCACATTTTTTTAAAATTCCACTTCATTTATTTATTTATTTACTTGAGATTTTTAAAGTAAAGCCTATACTTTTTGGCCATCTTCTGTTTACTTATTTATTTTTTATTTTAAAGATGTGGGGTACAATTCGGGGCTAGTATACATATGCTCATCATGCAGGTACCCGGTTGATGAAGTGTGCCTCCCCTTCCCCTGGCAGCTTCCCACTACTGCCAATTCCTTTCTTATAGTATTATGATAGTTGTTCAAGGTCCACTTATGAGTGAGAACATGTGATACTTGGTTCTTTGTTTCTGTGATAGATCACTCAGTATTATGGTCTCTAGTTCCATCAAAGTTTCTGCAAAGTTCATAATTTTGTCCTTTAAAGATCATATTAGACATACAAAAACAGAGATAATTTCTCTCTAGCAGACCAGAAAAATGTTACAGGAATTTCTTTAGATAGAAGAAAAAATTATATCAGAAAAATATTTAGATCCACTAGAAGGAATGAATATTTAAATGTTATCTAATGGTTAAGGTAAAAATAATAACAATTTATTCTGGGTTATATTATTTTATAGAAGTAAAATGTGTAATAATAGCACAAAGACTGGGAGCAGGGAAATGGAAAAATATTAATGAGAGGTTCTTATAAGTGAAATGGCATAATATAATTTAAAGGGAGACTAGGATCAAGTTAGAGATGTATATTCGAAACTGAAAGGCACTGTTAATAAAACAAAGCAAAGCAAATGAACCAATCATGGAGACAAAACATCATTTAAAATATTCCATCTAGGCCAGGCGTGGTGGTTTAAGCCTATAATCCCAGCACTTTGGGAGGTTGAGGCGAGAGGGTTGCCTGAACCTGCAAGTTCAAGACCAGCCTGGGCATCATGGTGAGACCTCATCTCTACAATAAATCAAAGAATTAGCCGGGCGTGGTAGTGTGCACCTGTAGTTCCGGCTACTTGGCAGGCTGAGGCAAAAGGATTGCCAGAGCCCAGCAGGTCGATGCCGGGGTGGCCGTGAGCGTGCCACTGCACTCCAGCCTGGGCGATGGAGTGAGACTCTAACTCAAAAATAGAATAGAATAGAATAAAATAAAATATTTAATCTAAAAGAAAACAAACAAGGAGTGGAAAAGGAACCAAGACCAGATGAACAAACAGAAAAAAATGGTTGGTTGCTAGTTTTAAATCTAACCATATCATTAATTATATTAAAAATAAATGGAAGGAACACCACAATTAAGCAAAGCATAAGCCTGGTTTAAAAAGCAACATCATGCAGTATGCAGAATTTGAGAAATCCACCTTAAAGACAAAGACAGGTTAAAAAAAAAAAGGATAGAAAAAATGTATATCTTACCAACTAAAACAAATCAAACATCTAATGCATTATTCCATTTATGACACTATTGAAAAAGCAGAATTAAGTGGAAGATAGCAGATCAGTTGTTGCCTGGGCCCAGAAGGTCAGGGAAGTAATGGCTACAAATGGCACAAGGAGACCTTTTGGAGTGATGGAACTCCTTTTTACCTCAATTGTGACTGTAGCTGTAAGACTGTACACATTTACCCAAAGCTCAGCAAATATTATACTTAAAATTGATGAATTTTATTGTATTAAAATCACACCTCAATAAGGATGATGAAAGGAAGAAAGGGAGGAAGCAAAGGGATAGGAAAAGAGACAGAGAAGAAAAAAGAAATAAGGAAAGGCGAAAGAGAAGGAAGGAAAGAAAAGAAATTGAGCACTTCTGTTTTCAAAAAGTATCATTGTTTCAGTAAGAATAGTTTCTACTGGCCTTTTACCCTGACGTGTAAAACAGTTCAGGCCTTTTTATTCAGATCTTTGTTGTCTGCCTACATCCACACTCTGAGGGTCTCGCTTTCTACCTCGATGAACTCATCAAGCTTGTATCAAAAGAAGATAACCACATCTCAAAGGGAAATTCTGGCACAAGCTGATGATAGGGGAACTTTCACCTAATTAAGTGAGAAATGCCTCAGGCAGGGGAAATTGCCCATCCCACTCGGTTATTTATGACACTGACCTCTCCCCTTCCTGAACTCAATTGCTCCATCTCTACCACATCTTCATTTTATTATTGAAAACCCCCTCCCCCAACCCCTGCAATTCTTTTGATCTTGATCATCTCAGTTTCCCCTTTTCAATAAGGAAGACCAGTTTCTACATCCTCCCTCTCATGTCAGTAGGGAAAGTCCAGTACATAAGGAGGTGGCAATGGTGGTCTTTGAGTGCACAGAAGGAAGACATTTAAACTACAGAGGATAGACACATTTCATATTCACAAGGGCAACTAGACTACATAAAAGGAGCTAGATGCTGAGGATCTGGGAAAAAAGTTGGGAAAATCAGACGACAGAGACGAAATAAAGAGATAAAACTGGGCTGAGGTTAACAGTAATTGGAAAGAAGATATGAAACACCTACAGAGCAAAACAAAACAATATATAAACATCTCTGAGTATACTCCCATTCTCTCTAATAGGCCAAATATGTCATGTCCAAACACTATAAAGAAAATATGACCAACCCATTCTCAGATTCTAAGATGATTTACTCATCAAAGATTATTCAATTTTCTGACTGTATTTAGATATAATTGTTTAGGCACCCTGGAAAATTAACTTGCTAAACCTTAATTTACAAATAGCATTTCTTATTTTTCAGATGACCATAGTATCAAAGCCTTTATAACTACTTGGGCATAGAAGTAAATATATATGAATCTTTCCAAATAATAGAAGTTCACTATGAGAAGGCACATGCATCTCTAAAAAGCTCATTTTAGGTTAGCAGTCTTCAGAAATGGCCCAGATGTCTTCATGGCTTTTACTTCTCCAGGTGCTTCCTACACTGACCACACCTTCCCTGTGGAGAAGATGGATGATGCTATAGCTCCTGGCCAAGAATATACCTATGAGTGGACTATCAGTGAGGACAGTGGACCCACACAAGATGACCCTCCGTGCCTCACACACATCTACTACTCCCATGAAAATCTGACACAGGACTTCAACTCTGGGCTGATTGGACCTCTGCTTATCTGTAAAAAAGGTAAAAACAACAACAAAGGTGTTGAATGGTAAGGAGTTGTATAGAGGACTAAGTCTTGGTAACTTCATGTACCTCAAACGGAGGAAATGGGTGCAAACACCAAATCATTATTTGACAAGAGAAAAAAACCATCTGATATTTGAAGGCATGGATCCTCCTTTGTTTCTCCTAATTCTTCCCTCAACTCAGTCCTGAAGCTGCTCCCAAAGAATTCCTGTTTGGGAGTATGTTCTTATACCAAGCTTCTGTGATCTGTAACATTTACCTCAAGGCCAAAGTCTTTTTGAAAGCACTTATAACTGTTGGTGCTCTGCCAAGACATCCATTTCCTCCAATCTCAATAGGCCAACATATAAGTACTTTAGCTCAGTTAGTAAAAGCAGGGTACTCCAAATTTAATGCTGATACCTTGTTTATAAATGAAATGAGGCCCTTGAGAATTTGCTTGAAGTATCAACTTCTATTCTGCTGAGAGAACTCTTAGGAAGAACTTTGGAAAACATACCTGACATATATGAGGTTTGGGCTGGCAATTTGGTCTACCACTGCTTGAAATGCCAGCTTCCTTTTATAAACAAGCTGAATACTTTGGGTGGTAGTTTTCAAACATACTCAACTGGCTTTATACAAAGTTTTATTGGCTGGGCTTCTTAGGAACAGGCTTGGATTTTCACTTTATTTATTTATTTATTATACAAATTTGTTATACAAATTTATTATACAAATACTTTATTTATTTATTTATTATGCAAATACATTTTTCATTATCTGGTGTATAGAAGATACTGTGAAGGCACTGAAAAAAAATTTAAAACTTATAAAAGGTTTTACTTACACTTTACCATCAGCAGCACTTTTTCCTCATATGAGAGTGGATTTATCCTGATACTGCCAACCAATTCTTAGTGCCCCATTTCATGCACAAACAAGATGGCAGCAATAAACTTGGGCTGTGATGACTTTGCAAACTGAGCTAAGGTACCTATATATTGAACTATTAAGACTGGAAGAAATGGATGCTTTTACAGAGCCGCAACAGTCACGAATATTTTCTTTCTGCACCTGATAAAATAAAGCCCCATTCTCCAAGGCTACAAGGCGCAAAAGCAAACAAAGTAGAAAGAGAATTTGAAAAGCCCTTCAAACTTTACTAACTGATACAATGCTATTTAAAAAAATAAGAACATCTTCAAGTTGATAGCATTATGATTGGTTGCTTGCCTTAAACTCTTCGCTGTCTAGGAAAGCTAATGAGTCTTCTCTCTGGGATGCTTATGAAAGCCTGCCTCTTCTTTCACAGGCACCCTAACTGAGGACGGGACTCAGAAGATGTTTGACAAGCAACTTGTGCTGCTGTTTGCTGTGTTTGATGAAAGCAAGAGCTGGAGCCCGTCATCATCCCTAATGTACACAGTCAATGGCTACATGAATGGAACAATGCCAGGTAACTCATGGGCAGTGCACTGTCCAGTAACAGTAGAATCATTAACACCTTTGGTGCTGTTGTTTTCTTCAAGGTACTAGGGAAGTTGACCATACTCACTGTTTGGCAACTCCTTATCAGAAAGGTGATATAATCTAGTTCTTAAGATTTTATCATCATAATTTTTTTTAAAACCAGGAAATACAACAGACAAATTAGAAGCTAGCTGGCAGCCTTGTTAGGTGTAATGATCTGAGCAGGCTTCCCCTTGGTCTGCACTTCCAAAAAGACCTTCAGCATATCAGCTTAGTCTCTCTCAGTGAGTTCTGTGCCCCTTCTATATGGTGACCACGTTTTCTTCTACTGAAGTTCAAGGTCAATCCCTAGCAGGAAGGGTCAGTAGGGAGAATGCAATACAGACACTTGCAGTGAAGATGAACAGATTAGGAGTAATCCCCAACACACAAAAATACTACTGGAATTTCGAATGATGATGAATGAGTAATATTTAATGGCATGTGGGATTTTTTTTCTCTTTCCATTTCATATAGACTCTTGTTAAAAGGCAAAAACTCATAGCAACTATCAAGGGAAAACAAAAAACTGACTCCCACGTAGAACACACCTCTTCTATTTCTTTCTGGTAGAGCTGACTAAAGATCCAGGATATATTGTACCAGACTGAGGAAAAACACAGAAAAATTAAAATATCACTTTACTGATGGACATTCAGCCTTTAACAACTCCTTAACCTTCCTCTGGAATAACCACGTGCCAAAGGTCAATTGGTACTTTTCCAGGGAAGCATATTCAGACAATTTTGAGTAGAGTATTTTTGTGTGAAGCCCCATTAGGGTCCTTCTTAAGTGTCAAGATAAAGACTGTAATACAACTAGCTTCAAGTGCTATGATTCTTGATAGTTCTTAGGTCTCTTTCTGCATGTCACGTGTGTATTTTAAATAAGTGTCCACCATTCCTACCCTGCCACACACAGAAAAAACCTGGTGGAATTGTCATAGGAAATATTTGTAGAACCTATCTGTGTTATTCATTGCTTTAACAAATTCATATTTAGCCATGATTTTATAGCAAGTATTATACTAATTTCTTTGAACATGTAACAATGAAAAACATAAGTATGTTTCCTGCCATCTGTATCTTAGATTCTAGTGGAGAAGCTGGATAGTAAATATGTATAATTATTATATGTAAATAAATCCCAGAATGCTTTTGTTCTTAGACATATGTTTTATCATTTAATCATCTCTGCTATCTAGTTGTATCTTATAATTGGTGGTATAGCTAAATTAACTGACAGCATTTATAGTTTGTTTTTAGCAATCCATAAAATAATAGTGCATCTTACAAGATGGCATCTAAAATTTACTGAACCAAGTATTAACAAACTTATGAAGAAGAAAAAACAGAAAAGTGAGAGAAGATAATGGACGTACTGAGACAGGATCAGAGAATGTTTTCTTTTGTATCTTTTCTTTGCTGTAATTGATCCTCATCAACTTCTGCTATACTCATAAGTATGTTTTCTCATCCTCAGAACTTTGAATAAAATCCAAGAAAAAAACAAAAAAAAGAGAACAAAAAACCAAAACCAAAAAATATCGCTTTACTAAATAAACCATATTTTAAAACACTAAAATTCTTAGAGGTTATTCTCTAATGTCTCAAAATCACAAATGGCTTCATTTACTAAAAAACAAATGTTAATTGATGTCTGGGCATTGCTTTTAAATTGTATTCTATTTCACCTGACTCTATTTTCCACCTGAATAAATATGATAAATGATAAACAGATATGTTAGTTGCTGAATTAAATATGAGCATTTCTTTGGGATGGATAAATGGTTCCACCAAAGCCTCCTCCCTTCCAGCTTCTTGTTCTCTCCAGTGATAACCAGGAATCCCTGCCTTGCTACAAAGGTCTCCCAAAAAGCCAGGCCCTTCTGTGGCTAAGGGACTGATTCTCAGCCCCATTATCTAGTATCTAGTGAATATGGATCTGAAACTTAAAACCCAACCCTAGAAGCCTGGGATGGAGTTTCCCAGAGTAAATGAGTATTTTCCCAGTAACTGTGGGAGCAAAGAAGGAGCAAAACTAAGCTTCTGGACTCAGTTATCATTACTCCACCCATGAGAAGCTCCCAGTGGCCCAGCATAATGAAGACTTACCCACTGCAGTTTTTTTGGTTTTTGTAATTAGAGTTTCACTCTGTCATCCAGGCTGAAGTGCAGTGGCACAATCAAGGTTCACCACGGTCTCAACCTCCTGGACTCAAGCAATCCTCCTGCCTTAGCCTCTCAAAGTGCTGGGATTACAGGAGTGAGCCACCACACCCAGCACCCACTGCGTTTTTAAGGAGAGTATGAAACCCACAGAGTGATTCACTGACTTGTCATTCAACCGATCAAAACATGAGTGAAGAAGCAATAGCAAATCCTTACATCATCTTCACATATTCTCCCCTTTGGGCAGAGCTTTGACCCTTATCTAGCCAAGAGCATTTGGCTCTTGATCTCAGCCCAGTTGGAGGTTCCAGTGACTCCCTCCAGCTGAGACCAGATTGGTGTGACCCAACATCCATTTTGCTATGGACTCTATCAGTTCTAACACTGGAAGTCCTGAATCCTGGGAAACCCTTTAGTCTGCAGTAAACCAGGAAAGTTGATTACCTCCTTGGTTCTCTCCTCAGCCTAATCCCTTAGTAATCCATGTGTTTCTGGGCTAAATCCCCCATCTCTGGGTTCTATTCTTGCCCGTATAATGTCACTATTGCAATGAGTTGTGACTGTTTGTTTGCCCGTCACTCCGATGTCTGCTTTCACAGGGCAGAAACCACAACTGGAACATGTGCTCTCAGAACCTTACACGCATCTGATGCACAGCAGATGCACGGTAGACATTTGACTCAAGACACATTTGCTGAATTTTTGATTATAGAGTACTGGACTGAATGCCTGTTTTGGCCTCTGTCTCTCTCTCTCTCTCTCTCTCAGATATAATGGTTTGTGCCCATGACCACATCAGCTGGCATCTAATTGGAATGAGCTCTGGGCCAGAAATGTTCTCCATTCATTTCAATGGTCAGGTCCTGGAGCAGAACCATCACAAAGTGTCGGCCATCACTCTCGTCAGTGCTACATCCACTACCGCAAACATGACTATGAGCCCAGAGGGAAAGTGGATCGTATCTTCTCTCACCCCAAAACACTTGCAAGGCAAGAAACTCTGCTGAGAGTATTGCTTCTGAATGCAGGATCCTTTCTTCCCAGACACTAACTCCCTCCTTCTCCTTTGCATTCTCAAGCTGCCTGAACCCCAGATATACATGCCTTGGTTCCTAAAATTTAGGTGCCCTTAGACTTATAAACTATTGTTTAGGGATGGAGGAATTGAAGGAATTGACAAAGATGTTTTTAAATGAAGCAAAAGCTGAAGGTCTCTACTTTCTCGAAAGGAGAAAAAAGGAAGGAAACATATATACATAGAGCTATTCTTTCTTAGGGATATTTCATATCTAGGTGCCAGCACAAGATAAACATCTGTAGATTTACAGAAGTACCAAGTTACAGAAAGTGCAAACATTTTTAGCATGGAAAGATTAGATGAGCATAAAGCCCTACACAGAGAAGAACTCAATGAATGTGTGTTGAATGGATCTTACGTGATATCTACACACCTGACAGGTGGCTTGACAGAACATCAGTGAGTTCAGGTGGGAAAATAAATCAGCCCAGGTTGTTAGATGGTATCATGTCAGCAAAATAACTAATTGTTCTACTACACATTTTTTGCTTTAAAACTGTTGAAGGCAGTGTTCATGTAAACAGAGACTAAAATCTAAGTAAATAATATTACTATAGAAAATCATTTTGTTACCAAAATAATGTATAAGTAACACACATGAGGAAGAGGTACTTCCTGAGATCATTTTCTTTCCACGTGGAATAGTCAAAATTATATTTGAAGTAATAAAATTGCCACAATATCCCTGGAAGATAGAGTTCCTAAAAATAATACAACAGTGAAAATAAGATTTATTGAGGATAAGGACTCTACATATGGTTAAGTTTTAACAACAATTTTATTAAATACTAGTGTTCTCTTCATTTTACAGATTAAGGGACAGATGACAGAAAAAATTAGAATTCAATAAAACTAAAGTCATAAGGTTCCTAAGGGGCTGGAAGTTATGAGAAATATCCCTGCTCAAGGAGAAACAAAGGGAATCTTTCCAAGTTTTTTCTCTAGCCCTCCCATTTCTCCTGCTTTTCATTCTTTCCGCATTCTGTACACCACTGAAAGAGTTTCAATCCAAAATGTTCAGAAATGCCCTGGGTGTGACTGTCACTGTTATTATTTAGACCTTCCACAAATTGGTTTCAATGATGCATTTTGATCAACTGTAGTTTCTTCTCTCGAATTCTTTCACTGTCTTTCTGCCCTAACTCAGCTGGGATGCAGGCTTACATTGACATTAAAAACTGCCCAAAGAAAACCAGGAATCCTAAGAAAATAACTCGTGAGCAGAGGCGGCACATGAAAAGATGGGAATACTTCATTGCTGCAGAGGAAGTCATCTGGGACTACGCGCCTATAATACCAACGAATATGGACAAGTGAGTTGTTGAGGTTCATGCCATCGTGCAAAGGTTCAAGACACATAGCATAGGACCCTAAATATGTGAGGGTGAATGTCATGTGTAGACAGCTCTCAAGGGGACACATGTCTTGGCTTCCATTCAGGTCTTCTTGTCCAAATTAATTTCGAATTACCCCACTCTCACCAAGGCAATTCAGCCTAATAATAATAATAACAGTAGCTAACATTTGTAGAATGCTTACTATTGCCAAGTATTGTATTCAACCCTTCCTAAGAGCTTCACTTCAACTCTACAAATTCGATGCAGCTCTTACTTTTTATGGATCAGGAAATAGCTCAGAGAGATTAAGAAATCTGGAGACTCAAATAGCTCTTTTTTTTTTTTTTTTTTTG
>NW_007249309.1:92513-102424 GCF_000164805.1 Carlito syrichta | reverse complement strand
TAATGGCCAAATTCAATCTTCTTTCACAACCCACCCACTAATGGATGATAATTTATAGACTGAAAAACACTGTACTAAAAGCTACTGTATTAAATGCTGGACATATAAATATAAATTACAAATGATTCCAATCCTTAATGTTCAGTGTCAAGTAGAGGGAAAAGACGAATGCCACATGATTGCAAAGGAACATTCTATTGATGACAATGTAGAGAATGATAGAGTGCTGTTAGAGAAAATCATCTGGAGATCTACCTTGGGAGGGGAAGTAAGAGGCAGATGGAAAGACTTTTTGAAGGAAAGGGCATCTGGACTGAGCCCTGAATGCATGGCCAGGTGAAGAGAACCTGGAGAGAGTCAGGGAGTTTAATAATCTAACGCTGACTCCGCACTTATTTTTTTTAAGTGCCAACAGTTTAATGTGTAAGAAGAGAGGTATGAGAGCAGGCCACTTGGAGAAATGAGGCTGGTCCCAATGTCATCACCAGGGTTTTTCAAGGTGGAATTGGGAGCTGGAGGTCAGAGTGATGCAAAGTGAGAACCTGACCCACCATTTCTGGCTTTGAGATGGAGGAAGTAGGGCACGAACAAGTGTGAGGGGCTTCAGGAAGGCAGAAACCACAGGTAACAGCACAAAGAAGGAGCAAAGCCCTGCCAGCACCTGGCTTTTAGGCCACTGAGACACAATGGGCTTCTGCCCTACAAAACTAAAATATAAGTTGATGTTGTACGTTTGTGACGATGTGTTTCAGCAACAATAGAAAACTAACGGAGAGCCGGGCTTGGTGGCTCAGCCTGTAACCCGCGCCTTTGGGAGGCTGAGGTGAATGGATTGCTTGAGCCCGCGGGTTTGAGACCCGCCTGGGCAGCGAGACCTCATCTCTGCAATAAAATAAAAAAATCAGCTGGGCGTGGTAGTGCATGCCTGTAATTCCGGCGACTTGGAAGGCTGAGGCGGAAGGATCACCGGAGCCCAGCAGGTCGAGGCTGTGGTGGCCGGAAGAGGCCACTGCACTCCAGTCTGAGCGACAGAGTGAGACTCCAACTCAAAAAAACCAAAAAAACAAAAACAAAAAACTTCATGGAGTACTCTTTTTTAACTATCAGACTCACAAATCCATATGACATCATCTGTTGGCAAGACTTTGAGCACTATCATATATTGCTAGTGGAAGAGTAAATTGGTAAAGACATTCTAGAAGATAATTTGGCAATATGTATCAAAATTATAAAAGCATATAACCTTTGACCCAGCAATCTCACTCAGGGAGTTTAACTGTATAGACATACTTGTTCACAGGTGAAATAATAGAGAGAGAGAGAGCGCTCACTGCAAAAGATTGGAAACAAGTCAAATGTCCATCAATAGGAAACTAGTTTAATAGATGATGACTAATTCACACAATGGAACACTATGCATCTGCAAAAAAAGACGCAAACACTCTCTGTGTACTAATATAAAAATTCTCCAAGATGCATTATTAAATTAAAAAGTCAAGAGGTCTGTAGCAATGTGGATGGAGTTGAAGGCCATTATCCTAAATAAACTAACTCAGAAACAGAAAAACAAATACTATATGTTCTTACTTATAAGTGGTAGCTAAACAATGGGTACACATGGACATAAAGATGGAAATAATAGACACTGGGGACTCCAAAAGTGGGGAGGATGGGGGGACAGAAGTTGAAAATTGCCTGTTGGGTACATTGTTCACCATTTAGGTAATGAGTACACCAGAAGCCCAATCCCCATCAGTACTCAATATACCATGTAATAAACATGCACTTATACCCCTTGAATCTGAAATTAAAAAATCAAAAAATAAATTCACTTTAATAATTTGTTAAAAGTTAAGATGTAGTATAGAGTATATAAAGAGCTGCCTTTTGTTGAAGGAGGGGGGATAAGAATATATATATTTGTAAGACATATTTGCATATATTTGCATAAAGATATTCTGGAATTATACACATAGAATTAATATAAGTGGCTACCTAGAAAATCTAGGAAGGGTTAGGGAGATCAAGTTGAGGGAATATTGGGTGTAATAATTTTCACTGTAATAAAAATAATAAGAATGTATTTTCTATTAAAAAAAATTAAACTAACAAAAGATCAAAAGAAGAAACTTGGTCAAGATTCTGAGATTAGTGACAAAGCTGAGCTAGCAATCTAGGACTTTTTTTTTTTTTTTTTTGAGTTGGAGTCTCACTCTGTCGCCCAGACTGGAGTGCAGTGGCCGCTCCTGGCCACTGTAACCTCGACCTGCTGGGCTCCAGCGATCCTTCCACCTCAGCCTTCCAAGTAGCTGGAACTACAGGCGCGCTACCATGCCCAGCTAATTTTTGACTTATTGTAGAGATGAGGTCTCGCCAAGTTGCCCAAGCAGGTCTCGAACCCACAGGCTCAGGCAATCCACTCACCTCAGCCTCCCAAGGTGTGGGATTACAGGCTGAGTCACCAAGCCCTGCTCAGTCTAGGACATTTTGGCAGCAGTGTCTTCCACTATGCAAAATACATGCATAAAATAGATACTCGATCATGAAGCTTCTGCTTTTGTAAACCAAGGCAATTAAGAGGCAGGGGGAAAGTGGTTCATGTCGCTACTCCCAAAGTCTTTATCCTAGTAGCTACAGAAGATGGGTGAAGAAGCTTCTTTTAGTTGGCACCTAGGTTTGGGAAGATGGTAGAAGGGATAGCCCAACACAGAACTGTGACTAATAATGATAGTAAAAGCTTCCTGTGGTGGGAAAATAGTTTTGGAGATTGAGAAATACCTGGGAAACCAATAAGGATTTCACAGACTAAGTGATAAGAAAGATATAAGAAAAATTCCTAGTGTATCCTATGCTTTCACTTGGGAAAGTGTATACCTTTCCCAAGACATATCTAGTGTCTGCTGTCACAAAGTAACAGAAAGATGTAAGTAGTTGCTTCTTACCAGTTTCCTATGACTATCAGTAGTGCCGGAGACAATCCAGAGGTTTCCAGTTTGGAAAATTGGAAAGAAGACATCAGAACTTTGAAAACTACATTAAGAAGTTTTTAGAGACTTGCACTTTAACTAATCTAAGAAGAGAACTTCTAAGCACAAGGGCTTCCCCAATCCTGCTAGGGTCCGTATTTAAGAAAGTGGTTTAATTTTTTAAATTTCATTTCACTTTAAGAAAATACAGGTCTCTGCACTTGGATAATTTCTCAAACCAAATTGGAAAACAATATAAGAAAGTTATTTACAGACAATATGAAGATGAGTCCTTCACCAAACGTATAGACAGACCCAGTATCAAAGAAGATGGGATTTTGGGTCCTGTTATCAGAGCCCAGGTCAGAGACACTCTCAAAGTAAGTAACAAAAATACAAAACCATGAAGGAAAAAGAAATTAAATAAGAAAATATATTAGAGTACCTGGTTATTTGTTTATTTTAAAAGAAAAAGATGTTCATATAATCTTAAATTCAAATGCATCTTTTAGTTTTTATTTAGTATTGGCATTTGTTTATTGTCTACTCAATAATACAAGGGATCTGGGACATTTTATCAAATCCTAAAGGAATGAGACAAAGAGTCAATAGAATTAGGGTAAAGGATAATATGGGAACAAAGAAAATAAAGCCACTGGTAAGTATTATGAAATACATACCATACAATCCTATAAGGCTGTCTGCAAATTTTATTTGAAGGTTTAGATCAGCCAGAGTGAAAAAAGGAAATATGTCAGGGCAAAATTTACAACATTCATAAAAAAGGCACGTTTTCCCTGATACTGAGACTTAAGAGGAATTTCTTCCAAGGATCCTTCAAAAGAGGGTACTGCTTGAAGCAATGGAAAGCATCTTTGATACAAGTCCTATAACTGGCATAATAGATTTTTTAAAATTGCATCATTTTTTAAAATACTGTTTCTCATTGCAGCTGAGAACATACAGTAAACACAAGTGTGTAAAAACAACTATTTAATTTGGTCTAGGTAGGCAGCTGTCTAATAACTGGTCTCAATGAAGGTAAACTCCATGTGTCAAGAACATGCAGTTTTCCTCATACAGTTCTCCTTAAAGAGCATGGCACATCACTAGGACAGAAAAGAGAGTTGAAAGGAAGCAGAGAATTGAAGGTTGCAATCTTTGGCCAAATCCTAGAATGCAGATAATGTACAGATTAAGGATGATCCAAATGCTCTGACGATCAACCAACAGAAGGAAGATTAAGGTTCTCTTCTGAAGATTAAAAAGTCTAACTAGGGCTCCTGTGTGAGAAATGACCCTGACAAAGCCTGTTCTGTTAGTCACAGGACACTGCCAGGGGAGGGAAGAAGGGGAGGGGCACATAGCAACACAAAGGATACCTGATCCTAAACCTGGGGAAGTGAGGACCAATTGGGCCACCTGCACATATATTACTTTTGTACCTAATCCTTACTTGTACCCCACATCTTTATAATAAAATAAAGTATATCCAATAGAAGCAGTTGCTCAGGAGACTGATGAGTGGCATGATCTCAAGTTTTCAATTTGAGACCGCCTAAGGAAAATAATAATAATAATAAAGTCAAAATTAATACAAATAACAAAAGGACAAAAGCAGTCCTTCTTTATGCCTGTTTCCCTTCACTCATTTCTGGTCCCTTTTAGGTGCTCTTAGCGAGTGTAAATGTACCTTGTTGGGAATTCAGGATCTGGTTATTTGTCTGCGCCCCTCAAGAAGATGGCTTCAAAGTTCAAAGGCAGTGTCCTAGGGGAGGATCCTAGGAGTTCTAGGAGCATCCTAGGAGAAGGTGATCATGGTCTAAAGATGAGAAGAAGCAGATTCAAAGGGAAATGTGATCCAAACTGAAAGGAGAACAGGAGGGTCATGGGAACCAGCTTGGAGAGGGTGACATTGTGAGGAAAATGTCACTTCTGACCTGTTCTCTAAAGTCAGACTTCTCTGTCCATTTTAATATGTGAGTGAAACTCTCTCTCAAATGTCCCTGCCAGGTGATGGGAGTGGTTGCTGCTCAGATAAGCATAGCTAATTTTCCTGTGTGTATACACACACACACACACACACACACACACACACACACACATACACACACACTCCATCCAAAAGTGAATATGTAAAGCAAGTATCCTATATTAATTCCCATGATCAACCTTAAATCCTAGAATAATAAATTTGGCTTAACTTTGTAGATCGTGTTCAAAAATTCGGCCAGCCGCCCCTATAGCATTTACCCTCACGGAGTGACCTTCTCTCCTTATGAAGATGAAGTCAACTCTTCCTCCATTTCAGGTTTGAATTTTTCACTTCTACTGAGTCAAACTAGTGATTTCTGAGAGGCTGCCATATTTTTCTACCATCTTCCTTGCCCAGTGGTATATCTAGCACAGTAAGGTAGTATACATGATAAGCTCTTCTCACTTCAGGGATTTTGTCTGTTAGTGGTTGTGAAATATGGTGTCTTTTGTTAGTGTCATTGCAGCCTCTAGTGAAGTGATATCTACTGGCCACCTGTTATTTAGGCTCTAAATAGAGTTTAATAGAAAATAATATTCCTTTTGTGATATTACTTGGTTCTGATGAGAGTTCGATTACTTATTTATTTTCAGGAAATAATTTTACAAATGAAAAAAATTTTTAATATATTTTTCCCAGGAAGTAACACCATGATCAGAGCAGTTCAGCCAGAAGAAACTTACACTTATAAATGGAACATCCTAGAGTTTGATGAACCCACAGAAAACGATGCCCAGTGCTTAACAAGACCATACTACAGTGATGTTGACATGATGAGAGACATTGCCTCTGGTCTAATAGGACTACTTCTGATTTGTAAGAGCAGATCCCTGGATATGCGAGGCATACAGGTATTTTGCCCTTGAAGTAGCTTTTCAGAAATTTTGGGAATTTCCTCTGGCTAGACTATATTAGGCCACCTTGCTAAACAGTGAGGCTTTTTTTTTTTAGAAAATAGTAAATATTAAGTAGTCCTCTTTAACATGAGTGTGATAACATTCATTCTTTTGACTTTTTGTCTTGTCTGTTTGTACTAAACCTTCGCTGCAGAAGGAAAGTCTACAGTGATAATCATGTTGTTTTAGTTTCAAATTCCATGACTGTTAGTACTGGCTGTGATAAACAAGTCACTTAGCCACTCTTAATTTCTTCCTTTTATCAAGTGGGAAATAACCCTTCTAAAAAAATTCACCGGGTTGTTTTTATCTGTAAAGCTCTTTATCAGTCTTTGTTATTTTTTGAGACCTGCAAGAGAGAGAGAGAGATAAGAGAGATTCTCTGAAAGCAAATACATTTAGAGTCATAGTTCCTAGAGAAGTTGAACGAGAGAATGGTCTATCTCTGGTGAGATTAAATTACAGAGAAGGATGTGAACAAAGATATCAATCTTCTGAGTTTATCTTCATTGAAGAATCATAGTATCATATTATTAACCTAATATTCATGGTTATGCTAAGCTATTATCAAAGAGTTCATCTAAGACATGCAAAATAAATATATGCCTAGAAACATCAGAGATGGATATTTGATCCTGATTTATTGAACTAGAAAAGGAAACAGGTAGGAGAGGCATAAGACTTTTCTGTTGCAACCGTCTGTTTTATCCTGTGCAACTATTGGAGCACATTCAGCCAGTCATTCATGTTGAAAAGCTTACATTTGCAGAGATAAACAGTTGCCTTGGTGAAATGAGATTTTTCTGTTGGACTATTTTATTCTGAGATTTATGATCTGCCATTTGTTTTTGCTATTACCTTTAGCTCTAATAAGTACTTCATACATAATCGGCTTTCATAGATGCCTGAGTTGTGTGACTTCAGTGGCCCCAAGGGCTGTGACCCTTTGGTTTCTGAGAACTCAGTGTTGTAGGTAATCTGCTAGGACATTAATGACTGAACACAGCACTTTCATCCTCCAGAGGGCAGCAGACATTGAACAGCAGGCTGTGTTTGCTGTGTTTGATGAGAACAAGAGCTGGTACATTGAGGACAACATCAACAAGTTTTGTGAGAATCCTGATGAGGTGAAACGTGACGACCCCAAGTTTTATGAATCAAACATCATGAGCAGTAAGTGGGAGCACTCTTTCTACCCATCAGTTTTTCACTTCTGTGGTTGAAGTATGACTGTGCCTAGAAGCAGAGACATGGATTAGGATCCACTCACTGAAGAGCACCTCTTATCCTCACTTTCGGTCCACAGACATGGTGATGAAATTTATGGGCGACATCATAGCAGCCTTTTTGAGCAAGAGGTTAAAGCCTTGTTATCCTTAGATGTGCACTTGGTCTCCTGCTCCGTGTGTGTGTGTGTGTGTGTGTGTGTGTGTGTGTGTGTGTGTGTGTGTGTATGTGTGTGTGTGAATGCACATAACTCTGGGCAATGAGGAAGAGGGTGAGGGGGATAGGAGCCAGGGAAGGCGCCATAGGCTTTATCAATAGTATCTGGGGATTTTCAACTGGAAACAGGGTGAATACTCTACATGACAGAAACAAAATAAGTAATCCAAAATGGATTTTCCATTTAAAGTAGAGCAAAAATTAACATGGGGGCCAAGTGTCTTGGAAAGGCAATGCATGACGAAGTCTGAAGTGATCAGGAAGAAATCCAGAACAGAATGAACTGAGCCAGGGTTCAGGCATTTGCTGCAGTACTAAAGCTCAATGCCCCAAACTGCTACCATGGCAGTCTGAGAAGTTTCCCTGAGCCAACTGGAAGCAAATGCCAGGGTTCCACCACAGCCAGGGTCCCTTCGACCATTGCTCGGAGCTGAGAGCCCCTTGGTCACCTTCTTTGATAGGTAATCACACACATGAGGATGATTTCTCCATGATCTGTTCATTTGGCTTCAGATAATTCTAAACAGAAAGTGATTCTCAGCTTTCGTTGCGGCATTTCATCGTGGCAGTGAATCCATCATAATACTAGATTACTACATATGTAATTTCAAGTGTTCTGCTACCCACATTAAAAATGAAAGAGAAATAGGTGAAATTAATTTTAATAATGTGTTTTCTGTAACTCAATATATCCTAAACATTATTTCAATTTGTAACTGTTATAAAAAGTTAATGAGATTTACTTTATTTAATACTAAGTCTTTGAAATCCAATGTGTATTTTATACTTATAACATATCTCAATCCAGTCGGCACATATTTCAAATGCTGAATAGTCACTTGTAGCCACTGGCCACCATATAAGACAATGTAGCTGTAGGCCATTTAGAAAAACACCTAGAATGAGGTACAAGCTAATAACCCATTTAAGTGATTAAGTACTCACTTAAATATTTGTTAAGTGCCAGGCATTGTATTAGTGCTAGGACTATAGTGGTAACCCAGGAAGACATGAGCCCTAGTCTCATGGAAATCATACCTTTAATTTTATTAATATGCTTAGTACATAAGTAAATAAAAATATTGCCTCAAATAGTGTCCCTTTTAATGATAATGAAAGTATATGAACTGGATACTTGAATGAATACTATAGATTATATAGATGATAAGAGGAGGCAATAAAAAGTACAAAATATACTGTGCTAACCAGCTTTTTTGTTCTTACCTAATGACTAGTATATCAAGAAAATGAATTTCTTATATTATTCTTTTCTTCCAAGTGGAACTATTAGAATATCTTTAAGTGCAGAGCTTAGAACACAAAATATTTAATATACATTTGAAGAAAAAATCAAAGTAAAGGGAAGCTTTGTCTTTTTTCCGGTATTTCTCTCTGGCTAACTTAGGAGAATACACTCATTGGGGAATTCTGAATCTGACCTTCTAGTCACATGTCAGACTTGGTAAAGCTTGTCTTGGATCTTCATTGCTTTGACACAACCAAATTAACACTGGGACATTTATCTTAGGTCTAATTAGACACATGTCCTTTGGTTGGCATAGGCCTGGCATTTTAATGGGTTTTACTCTTTCAGCTATCAATGGCTATGTGCCTGACAGCATACACACTCTAGGGTTCTGCTTTGATGACACGGTTCAGTGGCACTTCTGCAGTGTGGGGACTCAGGATGACATTTTGACCATTCACTTCACTGGGCACTCATTCATCTATGGAAAGAGACATGAGGACACCTTGACCCTCTTCCCCATGCGTGGAGAATCTGTGACTGTCACAATGGATAACGTTGGTGAGTAAGAGTCTGAACTCTTAGAGAGGAAGTTGGCTGGCTTTGAAACTCTGGTTTGAAAAGGTCTGCTGCAACTCCCAGACTACCACTGCTCCCAAATTTATGTCCCTGATCACTGCAGGCTTTCCTTTCACTGTCTCTTATGATTTCTATTTAGGAAATTAGTGACTCAGATGAATCCAGACCTTTAATGTGGGTTCCATTTCTTTTTTATGGACAAAGTAGGAAGTAAAGACAAAAAAACAGCAAAAAGAGAAGGCATAACTCTGAGGAAGAAACACAAGTATTTCAGTCACAAAAGAGCATTTATTTTACCAAAATGCTCTTGTCAGTGTTTTAAGACAGCCATCCCAACATGGGATGCAGTCATCAGATACCATGTCTCAGAGGCTGCCTCAGAGACAGCTTTGCAGTTGGTCAGACTTGAGTTCACAACCTGTTCTGTCACTCAGTTGCTGTGTAACTTTGCACAAGTTACTTGGTTTCACCGAGTCTCAAACTATTCATCTGAAAAATAGTATAATAATACCCTACAGAGTTGTTTTGACTATTAAAATTGTAATATGTGCCAAGTGCCTAGCACTCAGTAGACACCCAACAGTAGTAACTATTGGAGACATCCAAGAAATCTTTAGTGTGCTGGAAATTTATACCACTTCAAAAAAGATTCAAAATCCCATGCCTTGGGAGGCTGAGGTGAGTGAATTGCCTGAGCCCGTGGGTTCGAGACCCGCCTGGGCAACTTGGCAAGACCTTATCTCTAC
>NW_007249309.1:66042-92047 GCF_000164805.1 Carlito syrichta | reverse complement strand
CATTGTGGATCAGTAATCAATAGTTTACAGTCTAAGCCCGGGCATGGTGGCTTACACCTGCAATTCCAGCACTTTGGAAGGTGAAGGTGGGAGGATTGCTTGAACCCAGGAGTTTGACAAGCCTGGGAAAAATAGCAAGATCTCATCTCTATAAATAAATAAATAAGTACATAAGTAAATAAATAAAAATTAGCCAGGCATGGTGTAGTCCCAGCTACTCAGAAGGCTGAGGTGGGAAGATTGCCTGAGCCCAGGAGGTCAAGGCTGTGAGTGAGCTATGGTTCTGCCACTATACTCCAGCCTGGGTGACAGAGTGAGACCATGACTCCAAAAAAAAAAAAGTTCACAGTCTAGCAGTGGTCCACAGACCATACTTGAGCATCTCTGACTAAAGTTTATTAGAAATCACCTGCTACAACAGATTGTTTTTATATCTTCTCCCAGATTTTCATCTCTCTCTTCTCTCGCTCTTCTGTAGGAACTTGGCTGTTAACCACCATGAATTCTAATACAAGAAGCAAAAATCTAAGGCTGAGATTCAGAGATGTTAAATGTATCCGCAATGAGGGTGAAGACTCATATGAGATGTATGCACCTCCAGCATTTTCAGGCATGGCTACACGGAAAATGCATGATTCTTCAGAAAATGAAGATACAAAGGATAATAGTGAATATGATTACCAGGACTTACTGGCTTCAGTATTAGGAATTAGGTCATTCAGAAACTCATCATTGAAATTGGGAGGAAGATGAGTTCAATCTTACTGCCCTAGCTCTAGAGAACAGCTCTGAATTCATTCCCCCAAGTACAGATACAGCTGATCGTTCAAATTCTTCTTCCCCAAGTAATATTAGCAGGCTCATTATTAGCAACTCCACTGAACCTCAGAAAACACTTCATTACCCAGGAACCACTACAGCTGGCCCCCAATGGGGGCCCCTCGTTGACTTAGACAACAATTCAGTGCTTAACTCTTCCACAGCAGAGCATTTTAACCCTTATTCTGAAGACCCTGTAGATGATCCTCTACAGTCAGATGTCATGGGGATAAGCCTACTTCCACTTGCTCTAGGAAGATTCACAAGGCAAGAACAAGCAAAACATAAGGAACCCAGGAAGGAAAAAGACCAGGCAGAAAAGCACAGGTTCTCCTGGATGGAATCACCAGCACATGAAATGGGGAGCCATTTAAGCCAAAGCAGTAATTCTCCTCCCAGAATGCAGCCCTGGGAGGACCTTTCTGGTGATCTGTTACTTTTAAAACAAAAGAATCCATCTAAGATTTTGAATGATAAATGGCATTTGGTTTCTGAGAAAGGTAGCTATGAAATAATACAAGATACTGATAAAGACAAGGCTTTTAATAAGCTGCTGACCAACCCCCAGAATGCCTCAAGTTCTTGGGGAGAAAGCACTCCTCTTACAAATAAACCTGGAGAGCAAAGTGGTCGCCCAGAGCTTTCTAGAGTTAGGCATACATCTCTACAAGTAACACAGAATGGAGGAAATCGTGGATTGAAGAAAAGCCCCTTTTTCATTAGGACACGAAAAAAGAAAAAGGAAAAGTCTGTTCCTTTATCTCCAAGGAGCTTTAACCCGCTAAGAAGTGAGGCCTCTGCCACGTTTTCAGACAGAAGACTGGGTCATTCATTGTTATTCCATAAGTCCAATGAAACATCTCTTTCCATAGACCTCAATCAGACACTGCCCACAATAAGCCTTGGCCTGATAGCCTCACTTCCTGACCATAATCAGGACCTCCCAAAGAATGCTGGTCAGACAAACTCCTCTCCTGGATTTTATCAGACGGTGTCCCCAGAGGAACACTATCAAACATTCCCCATTCAAGACCCTGATCAAATGCTTTCTACTACAGACCCCAGGTCCAGGTCCTCTCCTCCAGGGCTTGACCAGATGCTCACGTATGACCTAAGTCTCAAGCCCTTCTCTGTTGACATTGGTCAAATGTCCCCTTCTTCAGAACATAAAGTGTGGCAGGCAACTGTCTTTCCAGATCTTAGACAGACAACCCTTTCCCCAGACCTCAGTCAGATGCCCCTTTCTCCAGACCTCAGTCACACAAGCCTTTCTCCAGACCTCAGTCAGGAAAACCTTTCCCCAGACTTTAGTCAGATTCCCCTTTCCCCAGATCTCCACCAGATGGCGCCCTTTCCAGACCTTGGTCAGATGCCCCTCTTTCCAGAACTCAGTGAGACAACCCCTTCCCCAGACCTAGGTCAAATACACTTTTCCCCAGACCTCAACCAGATGACCCTTTCTCCAGATCTTGGTGAGGCAAACCTTTCCCCAGACTTTAGTCAGATACCCTTTTCCCCAGACCTCAGCCAAGTGACTCTCTCTCCAGACATCAGTCAGGTGACACTTCGTCCCGATCTCAAGCAGACATCGCCTCCTCCTGACCTTGATCAGACATCCTACCCTTTTGAGTCTAAGCAGTCATTGCCTCTTCCAGAATCTAGTGAGACTGTTCCTTACCCAGACCTTGATCAGATGCCATCTCCACCATCATCTCCTACACTTAATGATACTTTTTTATCAGAGAAGTTTAATCCAGTGGTGATAGTAGGCCTCAGTAAAGATGGTGAAGATTACATTGAGTTTATTCCAAGGCCAGATGACCACAGCAGTGAAGAAGACGAAGTTAAAACTGATTATGTGTCCTATGATGACCCCTACAAAACTGATACTAGGACAGACACCAACTCCTCCAGAAATCCTGACAACATTGCAGCATGGTACCTCCGCAGCAACAATGGAAACAGAAAAAAGTATTACATTGCTGCCGAAGAAATATCCTGGGATTATTCAAAATTTGTACAACGGTTTGGCCAGTTTTCTCCTTTTATATTCTAATTTTTCTACTAAAGTTAAAAAAAAAAAAGTAGCTACAACAATCCAGGGAGATAATTCTGGGCAAACTGTGCTATGTATAGTTTGGTTCCCCTGTTGCAACTTGTCTTAAACTATTTCCTTTGACATTTCCAAGATTAGCCTCTGTACTTTACAAGAACCTGGACAATATAACAACAATCACTGTAGGAAGTCTATGATATTCTGTAGTTAAATAAGTCTCCCCCTATATCTTCTTCTCTTACTATACATGTTCCTACCTCCACTTCTTGCTCTAATGCAGAGCCCACTCTATCCATAGCTATATACTAATCAGTAGGATTTAATTGAAGTTGGCTTCAAATCCAATGTGATGTTGAAATCTCCTTCTGCACTTACTTGTTTACATCAGAGTTTCTAAGGAATCTGTATACTTTTTTTTTTTTAAGATCATAAGCAATTCAGTTTTGCTTAGGGGGTAGAAAGTCATCTTGGGCTGGGCTCTTTATTTTGGGATGAACCATAAAGAGAGAAGAGAGAGGAAGAAAGGAGTAAGTCTTAGTCAACTACAGATTCTCAGGGTGGTACATGTTAACTGTGCATCCACTGTCTCAATGCAGCCCACAGTTTTTACAAAAGCAAACTTCACACTAATCAATTAAAAAACAAAGTGTAACTAGAGTAGACAAACATAATGTGTGGTGTGACATGCAAATCAGTTCATCAATCTGATGCTAGACATTTACACATCATAACTCTGTTCAAGCACCTTCTCCTATGACTTCCTATTTAAATGTGGCACCCAATACTATATGAGAATACGTACCCAGTTATCGGATAATTTCAAAGCAAAGCCCCGAGGGGATAGGATCTAGGGCCTGTCCGGTGTGGAAAGGGATAGAACCAGTTCCTTCAAAATCTTGTATCCCATTCCAGGCCTACAACTCCCTTTTCTGGCAATCAAATTTGCTTTGCCCATCCCTATGTGTTTGTGAGATTGTATGCTAGACTCAGAGTCTGCAAAGATGAGATTCTTAGGGGAGAAAGACTGGACTAAAAGCAGAATGGAGTTCTCTTTTGATGGCACATGGAATATAGTAAATATTCTGGGTAAGTGTTGGGCTTGGGAAATTGGAGAGCCAGTGGGAGAATCTGGCATGCTTTGGCCCCAGACTAAGCTGATGAGCTACAGTGGGAATAATGTGCTTTATTTATTTATATTTTAATTAAAGTTTCTATTTGAAGGTAATTAAGATTAACATACAGTTAAGAGAAATAACACAGAGAGAGTCTTTGTATCTTTTACCCTGTTTCCCCCAGGAGTTACATCTTGCAAATCGGTAGTACTATATCACCACTAGCCCATTGATGTTAGTTCTGTTAGGATACAGAACACTTCCATCACCACAAAATTCCTCTTGTTGCTCTTCCTTCCTTCCACCATACACCTTTGTTATCGCCCTTCGCAGTTACTAGTCTGATCTCCATTTCTATAATTTTGTCATTTTAAGAATATTATATAAATGGAATCATGCAACATGTAACCTTTGAGGATTGGCATTTTTTTTCCACTCAGTATAATCCTCTGGAGATTCAGCCAGGCTACTACAAGTACTTATAGTTTTTGTTGTTGTTTACATATTTATGGTGCACATTTTATTTTAACATGTTTATAAATTGTGAACTGGCTAGATCAAGCTAATTAACATATGCATTACTTCACGTACTTATTTTTCATGGTGAGAACACTTAAAATCGACTCTCAGCAATTTTCAAGAATACAATGCATCGTTATTAACTATAGTCACATGATACACTAGACTTCCTGATTTTATTTCTTCTAACTGAAATTTTGTATCTTTTGGCTTTCTTAATCCCCCTCCCCCACAGCCCCTGCTAACCACTGTTCTTTCTGCTTCTGTGAGTTCAGTGTTTTGAGACTTCACATGTTAAATAATTCAGTACTTGTCTTTCTGTGCCTGGCTTATTTCATTTAATGTAACATCTTCCAGGTTCAGCCTTGTTGTTGCAAGTGACATTTCTTCTCTTTCTTCTTTCTTAAGGCTGAATAGTATTTTATTGTTTATATATTCCACATTTTATTTTTCCACTCATTTGTTGACAGACACTTAGACTGGTTTCATATCTTGGTCAAGGTGAATAATGCTGCAGTGAACATGGGGTGCAGACATTTCTTTGACATACTTCATTTCCTTTGTATATATAATTAAAAGTGGATTGATGGATCATATGGCAGTTCTATTTTTAATTTTTTAA
Source organism: Carlito syrichta (assembly GCF_000164805.1). Classification (NCBI taxonomy): domain Eukaryota; kingdom Metazoa; phylum Chordata; class Mammalia; order Primates; family Tarsiidae; genus Carlito; species Carlito syrichta. The sequence continues at coordinate 86,919 of NW_007249309.1, read as the reverse complement.
GGAATCTCCATACTGCTTTCCATAATGGCTGTGCTAATTTTCTTTTTTTTTTTTTTTAATTTTTTTGAGTCAGAATCTCACTCTGTCACCCAGGTTGGAGTGCAGTGGCACGCTCACGGCCACTGTAGCCTCCACCTGCTGGGCTCAAGTGATCCTTCTGCCTCAGCCTTCCATTTAGCTAGAAGCACAGGTGCACACTACCATGCCCAGCTAATTTTTCTTGATTTATTGTAGAGATGAAGTCTCACCAAGTTGCCCAGGCTGGTTTTGAACCCCTAGGCTCAGGCAATCCTCTCACCTCGGCCTCCCAAAATGCTGGATTAGCCACCATGCCCAGCCTGTGCTAATTTTCAACCCCACCAACAGTGTGTACAAGGACTCCTTTTTCTTCATATCCTTGTCAGCACTTACCTCTTGTCTTTTTATCATAGCCATCCTAATAGGTGTGAGGTGATTTCTCATTGTAATTTTAATTTGCATTTCTCTGATTATTAGTAACTTTTAGCATTCTTTTCTTTTCTTTTTTTTTTTTTTTTGAGTTGGTGTCTCACTCCGTTGCCCAGGCTAGAGTGCAGTGGCATGCTCACGGCCACCCCAGCATCAACTTGCTGGGTTCAGGTGATCCTTCGGCTTCTGTCTTCCAAGTAGCCGGAATTACAGGCACGTGCTATCACGCCTGGCTAATTTTTCGATTTATTGTAGAGATAAGGTCTGGCTAAGTTGCCCAGGCTGGCCTCAAACCCATGGGCTCAGGCAATCCTCTCACCTCGGCCTCCCAAAGTGCTGGGATTACAAACTTGAGCCACCACACCCGGCCTGGCATTATTTTCATATACCTGTTGGCCATTTATATGTTTTCTTTGAGAAATGTCTATTCAAGCATTTTGTTCGTTTTAAAATCAGTTTATATTTATTTTTGCTATTGAGTTGAGTTTCTTATACTTTGAATGATAATTCCTTAGGGTTTTCAAATATTTTCTTCTATTCCATAGGTTTTCTTTTCTCTCTGTTGATTGTTTCCTTTGCTTTGCATAAACTTTTTAGTTGATGCAATCCCATTTGTCATATTCCAAAATCTTTGCCCAGACCAATGTCAAAAAGCTTAGGAATAATGTATATTGGCAAAAACAAATGTTAGGAGAATGGCTACTCTCAGGGTACAAAACTCTGATCCATCTGGCGACCTTCACAGAGGTGACCTTCTAACTCATATGACCATTGTCCCCTTAGAGTTTCAAGCTCTAGCACTGTTCTGTTGCATGGCTTTGTCTGCCTTTGATATTAAAATTTGCTGTGCTAATATATGATAATATTTGTTCATTTACATATATATTTGAAAAAATTTATAAGTGCCTACTATGTGCTAAATAATGTGCTAAGCACTGTTGAAAGTATTAAGAGCAAACTAGGCACAGTAGCTGACTTCATGGGACTCATACCCCAGTGACAGAGTTAGCTATTAATAGATAATCTCACAAATAAATTATATGTGATTTACTATATATACTATAGAAATATAGGAATACTACAGGAATTTGCTATATACACTATAATAATACTATAGAAATATAATGATACAGAGAGACTTGACCTGGTCTAAAGGATCATCGGAAGACTTGTCTGTAAAATTATAATTGAACTGGGAGTTGAAAGATACTTACTGGCTTGTGCTTTTGCTCACTTACATATTCATTCATTTGTCCATCAATTATTTAGTAAAGTCCTTCTCTATGTTAGATACTATATTTAGAAACAAAGACAACTTTCTAAATGCTTTGAACAGTCTTTAATCTCTTCTTTTTAACAAATACTATTGTCATTTTAGTGAAATAGATAATGAAGACACTGATGATATTCAAAAAAACACCATATATAAGAAAGTAGTTTTTCGAAAGTACCTTGACAGCACTTTCACCAAACGTGATCCTCAGGGGGAATATGAAGAGCATCTTGGCATTCTTGGACCTATTATTAGAGCAGAAGTGGATGATGTTATCCAAGTAAGTCACCTTTTGAGAACCACTAAGATTATCAGAGAATTTCCACAAGTTGGAAGGTTATAAAGGTGAAGGTGGTAAGAGAGCTATAGGTGATTTATTCATTTTCCAGAATTAACAAATAATTACACTTATTTTCAAAGATTCCTTGTCAAGCAATTCGACAATCTTCAAGGTAAGAAAATACCTTTTTTCAAATGCTGAAAACTATATGATCTGAGGAAAATCACACTATAATTTCTATCTAAAGCTAGCATATCTAAAGTTAACACAGAAAATCAATATATTCAGGAACAATTCAATTGGGTTTTATAGTAGTGGTGGCATAATAGTATTTTAGAAATATAGCAGGACCTAGTGGTACATACCTGTAATCCCAGCTACTCAGGACACTGTGGCAGGAGAATTGCTTGAGCCCAGGAGTTTGAGACCAGCCTGGGCAACATAGCAAGACTCTATTTTTATAAAATTTTTTAAAAAAGACAAATTTCCTGATGTCTTCTTAAAAGAAAAGAAAGTGAAGTTAAAGAAATTTGTAAGGGAAGTAAGGTATCTCCATGCACTCCAAAGGTAAGCAAGTTTCCTAAGTATCTTTCCAGTCCTGGTGTTTCTTTCCAAATCCTGTGTCCAGCTCCAGGCCTATCACTGATGTTTACAACAAAGTTTATTTTACCCCCATATTTGCTAACTTCTTACTTACAAAGTAAATAAATAAATAAACTAAAATCTAAAATAAACTATTTTATCAAAAATATAATCTATTTTACCTATTTAAGCACTTGCCAAATTTTCAGTGATCATTTGCTCTTTTTTAAAAATACAGAAAAGTATATAAGGACATAAGAATCTTAATTGTTCTAAGTGTTCTGTGAAGATGTGAGAGGCAACAGTCTTTTCTCATATGATTAAGGAGACTTTTCTCACTAAAAGTCATAAAAGAGAAGGACACAGGCCTGACTGTGCTGGGGTCCTCTGTCATCTGGTCCAACCTAGTCCTCTTCCAATCTCACTTCTCACTAGGCTCCAGCCATCGCTGTGCCTTCCACAGCCCAGCCACTCCCAAACCTCTGCTGTGCCCTAGACCCTTCCTTCACTCGGCTCCTCACTGGCGTGTCTCTGCCTTTCTGGGAGCCTGCAATGTCTTTCTCCTTTTTCTCCCTCTGCTGAGCTCCTGTTCATCCTATAAGAGCCAATTCCATTTCCCCTGAGAAACTTCCCCTAATTCTTCCCTCTCTCCTAAACATTCAACCAAATTGTTCCTCCAGGACCTTCTCATCTAAACCCAGGCATACCTGGTATACAATAACTGTTGCTTCCAGATCTGTAGTGTGGATTCACATGTATATGTCTTCACCAGTGACTGGAGAGCTTCTTATGACAAGGACCAAGCCTCTTTCATCTTCACATCTCCAGCACCCATCACTATCATTTCATTTGTAGATAATGTCAGTACTTTCGCCTTGAGCCTAAGAACAAGCATATATTGGTACTTCCAGGGTAAACTACTTGGTCTCTATCTCACAGGATGGTTGTGAAAACGAAATGGAATAATATACATAAGTTACTTTGCAACTGTAAGCATTCAGTACACCTTAGCTCTGCTTCCATAACCACCCATTTTGGCCTACAATGCCAACATATTGTGGTTTAGAGTTTGTTAAACTTAAGTACCTTTGTGGATCGTTCCTTTTCCTAGGTTCACTTTAAAAACTTAGCATCCAGACCTTATTCTCTTCATCCCCATGGGCTTTCCTATGAAAAATCATCAGAGGGAAAGACATATGAAGATGATTCTCCTGAGTGGTTTAAGGAAGACAATGCTGTTCAGCCAAACAGCAGTTATACGTACGTATGGCACGCCACCGAGCGATCAGGGCCAGAGAGCCCTGGCTCTGCCTGTCGGGCCTGGGCCTACTACTCAGCAGTGAACCCGGTAGGTACCTTCGTCGAGTCTGTGTTATTCTCCTGGCCTGATAACCTGAGTCCACCAAAAGTCGGGGTTATTTCTTGTGAAATGTCTGTCTTGCTATTGTGTAAGGGTATGGTCAATAGTCTACAGTTACCATAACCAGGAATGCTCCATGCAGCTCTTCAGATGACAGAGAGAAACGTTAATTCAGTGGAAAGAAGGGAGGATTACTTAAGTGGTTGGCCCCAAGTGAGGGTGCCAACATATACAGAGCAAGACACTTATCTGCAATTTTCTTGAATAAGTATTAGCTTTCTTCTGCTCTTTCGAATGAAAGAACTGCAGTCAAGACTCCATCTTTCATTCCACAGTGTATATATACTTCAATACAATATGCTGCATACTGTAAATATGCACAAATTTTAAAACCTTCATTTAAGGCATAGTGGAAAGAGCACAGACTTAGATTGAAGATTTTACTGTCACTGTTAGAAAAATTACTTGATCTTTCTCAGCCTTGGTTTCTAAAGTTAAAAATGTGATAATTGGCCAGGTGCAGTGGCTCATGCCTATAATCCCAGCACTTTGGGAGGCTGAGGCATGAGGATCTCTTGAGGTCAAGAATTTGAGACCAGCATGGGCAACATAGCAAGATTCTGTTTCTATAAAAAAAGAAAATAGCCGGGCTCGGTGGCTCAGCCTGTAATCCTGCTGGGATTACAGCACTTTGGGAGGCTGAGGTGAGTGGATTGCCTGAGCCTGCAGGTCCAAGAACCCGCCTGGGCAACTTGCTGAGACCTCATCTCTACAATAAATAAAAAAATTAGCCGGGTGCTGTAGCGCATGCCTGTAGTTCCAGCTACATGGAAGGCTGAGGTGGAAGGATCGCCGGAGCCCAGCAGGTCGAGGCTGCGGTGGCCAGGAGTGGCCACTGCACTCCAGTCTGGGCGACAGAGTGAGACTCCAACTCAAAAATAAATAAATAAATAAAATAAAAAATTAGCCAGGTGTGGTAGCACATGCCTATAGTCCCAGCTACTTAGGAGGCTAAGGCAGGAGGATCGCCTGAGCCCAGGATTTTGAGGCTGCAGTGAGCTATGATCTTGCCGCTGCACTCCAGTCTTGGCAACCGAAAGAGACCCTGTCTCAAAAAAAAAAAAAAAAAAAAATAAGAAAAAGAAGAGGAAGAGATAATAGTACATAGCATATAGTAAGCACTTGGTAAATATTTGATCAGGGTATGAATTTATATTTTCCACATAGGATAGTTGTCAATATTACATGAGATACTATTGGCAAAGCCTTTAATATAATAGTATATGCTCAATAAGTAGTATTCATCAATATTATTATTATCACCATTACTGGTATAAAGGATCAACCATAGGAAGGGAATATGAATGCAACAGAATTAGATGATAAATATCCAGGCTTATTAAGCTATTAATTTATAGTCTTCAAATTCAGAGCCTGTAAGAAATCTTCCATGTCTATATGACCAACAACTGTCAGAAGAGCAAAGAAAATCCTGAGAAAGGGAGGAGAAATGCAATTTGCTCTTACTGTCTTCCAGGAAAAAGATATCCACTCAGGCCTGATAGGTCCCCTTATGATCTGTCGAAAAGGAACACTTCATAAAGAGAGCAACATGCCTGTGGACATGAGAGAATTTGTCTTACTTTTTATGGTCTTTGATGAAAAGAAGAGCTGGTACTATGAGAAGAAGTCCAAAAAGTCTTGGAGTCTCACATCCTCGGAAGTAAAAAACTCCCATGAGTTTCATGGTAGTTTCCTCTGACTTTGATCTAATCTCTGAATTAAATTGCACTGGGTCACGGTGATTCCTGCCCTTAGATCTTCACAAGATTAGACATGAGATGTTTCTGAGGAACCAGGGGCTACAACTAAAACCAGTTCCTTAACGTCTCAGTCAGCTGATGTCACCTAGCAGGAGGCACTGTGGGTGAAGGAGAGAAGAGAATGTCTGAAAGGTAGCACAGAGACTGCCACAAAACAAACCGACAAACAAAAAAGTCAATGTGTTTCAGCTGGTAACATACATTGAAAAGGAATTAGCATCGTTCTGCAGCTTTAAAAGTGAATAGCTCTTGATCATCAAAGATGCAAGTGTTTATCTAGAAAAAATGACCACCCAGGTGTCTTTTTCAAAAATAAGCATGGTTCTAATAGTTCTGGCTCTCAGCAGCTCCCAGGTGACATCCAAAGCATCTGGGAGCAAAATGAGATAGGAAGCTAGACAGTCAGGTAATGGGAGAACAGCATGAGAGCATGGGTGGTCATACTGGGAAAAGTAAGCCCACCGGAAATCCACTCAGGAGCTTGGCCTATACATCGGCAACAAAAACAGGAACCAAGATGAGGGGTAAGAGCTGGTATCATGGGTATGTAGATAGTTGTTCCTATAGCCAGTATAGTTTTAAGGGTGCCCAAATGATCCCAACTCTTCCCCCTCCAAAAATTTCACTTGCCTGGTTCCTGGAATTCCACTGCAAGTTCCTTTAACTTAAGAAGGAAAAATGAATGCCCCTCACTTTGGTTTCATTAAATGCTTGGTAGCACTAAGCTTTATCACTAAAAGAAGAGCACTATGCTTTATCACTAATGAGAAGAGAAACATGCCTCACTGTGGTTGGTGGGCACATCAGAGATAAATCCTGATTTGATAAACTTCTAGACTTCCTAATTTTGCCTAGAACTATTTCTGAATTTAGCAGGCCTTAGAGTTACATTCTGTATATCTCCTTCTTACTCTCTAATCCCTGGCTTGTGCTTTGTCTGCTCATATTAGTCTTTATCCTTTCGAAGCAAAGGAAAATTCAGGTGTTAATGTGAAGAATAAATGGGTAACACAGAGCAGGAGATGTGTAAAATTTGGGGAAAGAGGGAGAAACTGCTTAGAGAGGGAGCGTGCCCCACCCTTCTGCTATAAACTGGCATGAGTGACATGACAAGGACTGGTGGCTCTGTTTAGCCTCTCACAGATGTCAAGACATGTGGGAGGACCCGTTTTGTACACAGTAATGAGGAAGAAGGGCAGTGAGGGGGTTGCCCCATATTTCCTTACCAACCAACTGCCTTCTTGGTACATACAGGTTTTTATTGACTGCGGTTCTCTGTCCTTTCAGCCATTAATGGGTTGATTTACAACTTGCCGGGCCTGAGGATGTACGAGCAAGAGTGGGTGAGGTTACACCTGCTGAACATAGGCGGCTCTCAAGACATCCATGTGGTTCACTTTCATGGTCAGACCTTGCTGGAAAATGGCAATCAGCAGCACCAGTTAGGCGTCTGGCCCCTTCTACCTGGTAAAGACTGGGTAATGGGAAGAGTTCCCTGCTGAGAAATGCTAAGGGAAGGCGATCTTAGCTTCTGTGACTCCCCCTCATTCCCTCCTTGTACATATACTATCTAAGGGATTAGAACACAGGGTTCTGGCACAGAACCTGTAGGCAAAGCCATGTACCAAAGCTGCACAGAGTACAAAAACGTCACCTAATGTATGAACCATTTGCAGCACCACACAGGCTAAATGCACAGCCCAGCTTGGGTCTACAGAGACGTTATGTCGCATGCAGGTTCTCCTGAGCCATTATGTGTCACACAGACCAGGTCTCAAGCAGATGACAGAATGAATCCCACAGGGCTCAGACAGCTAAAGCTATCTCTATTGGGAGGGAGGTTAGAAACTTACTAGCAGTCAGGCATGGGAGTTTATGCCTGTAATCTCAACATTTTGGGAAGCCAAGGCAGGATTTCTTGAGGCCAGGAGTTCAAGACCAGCAGGGCAACATAGCAAGATCCCATATCTACACAAAAATAAAAAAATTAGCCAGGCATGATGGCTGTAGCCCCAGCTACTTGGGAAACAGAGGCAGGAGGATCGCTTGAGCCCAGGAGTCTGAGGCTGCAGTGAACTATGATCACACCACTGGGCTCAGACCTGGGCAGCAGAGTGAAACTCTCTTTAAAAAAACAAAAAGAAAGAAACTTACTAAGGTTTCTAGATTCTTGAATTCTACTTCTAGTTCTGTCACCCTTATATTTTTGGGCAAGTAACTCCAGGAATCATAATCTTGAACTGACTTATAAGGCTGAAAAGAAAAAACAAATTAAAAACCTTTTTTTCTAATGATTGTAAAAGCTAAAGAATAACAGCAACATTTAGAACTTTTCATGTGCCAAATGATAAATGTAGATTTTTAAGAACTATATCATCAAACAGGATGTTTATGTGCCAGTGAGTGAGCTGTTTGTGGGTGCATCTGCTTGTGGAGTAGGTGTGTGAGTGGGACTGTGGGTGCCTGATGTCAGATTCTCAAACTTCATGGGGTGTAATAAAACCTAGGAAGCAGATTAAAAAGCAGATCTTGGGCAGAATTCCCAGGAGTCTGCTTTTATTTTTTGTTAGAGATGTGTCTCACTATGTTGCCCAGACTGGTCTTGATCTCCTGGGCTCAAGCAATCCTCCTGCCTCAGCCTCCCAAAGTGCTGGTATTACGGCTGTGAGCTACCACACCCAGTCAGAGCTGTATTTTTAACAAGCAGCCTCCCTTACTGTCTGAGCATCTAGTGAAGGCAGTCTCTTGACAGGACTTTGGGTGGGAAAGTCATTGTGTGAGTCTGCCTCAGATATAGGGACGGAAGTCCAAATGGAATAGTTTGGTTAAGAGTAGGGGAGGAGGGGGTTCTTGTTTTTTCACATCCCGGTGACTCACTAATACATCAGAAAGACCCACTCTATTAAGATCAGAGAAGAGCTAGTGCAGTGGCTCATGCCTGTAATCCCAGTGCTTCAAGAGGCCACCGCGGAAGAATTGCTTGAGGACAAGAGTTCAAGACCATCCTGAACAACATAGCAAGACCCTATCTTTACACAATTTTTTGTAAAAAAAATAGCCAGATGTAGTGGTACACCCCTTTTGTCCTAGCTACACAAGAGGCTGAGTTGGGAGGATCGCTTGAATTCAGGAGTTCAAGGCTGTAATCAGCTATGATTGCACCACTGCATTCTAACCTGGGCAACAGAGCAAGATCCTATCTCTGAAAAAAAAAAAAAATCAGAAACAGAGCGAACTGGATTAGATTAAACTCATCCCTTATCTTTTTGCCAAATATTAGCAGATCTGTTGTCCTTCCCATGAGCCTGCAAGGTAGACTGAGAAGCTGGGATTGGCTGGCCCATCTAAATCTCTGATCCTAAATATCTGCATTGGGAAGAGGAAAACAGAGATCTTTTTCATGTGTTTGAAGAGGATGACCCTCGTCTATTAATTTGCACCAACAACTGGGGAAATCATCACAAATTATAGGCAACAGAATTTAAATACAAAGTAGTAGGGAGTAATTCTAAATACCACAATGGATAACCAGAGATTTTAGAAATTTCTTTCAATGATTTTCTGAAACAAGTTATATAAATCTCTATCGAAATATGGAAGCTTTATAGACAATTTGAAAACATCTGGGGGGAAATAATGTGTTATTTTGATTTTCTTATATAAAAAAAGAAAACAGCAAAATGAAGAGAGAGAGAGAGAAAAAGTCCAATATTTTTGAGGCACAGTGATAAGTTATTCAGGATCACTTTGACACTTAGGACTGCAAAGCTGTATTATGTGAGAGCTAACTTTTAACAATATATATGGATAAGTGAAAGTTTCTATCTAGTGAAACTTTAGTGAATTTTTTTAAATCTTGGGGCAATTGATTCTTAATAGTGTGTGGTGTGTGTGTGTGTGTGTGTGTGTGTTGGTGGTATTTTGTTTTATTCTGTAGTCTTACCTACAGAATAATTGATAACTCTTAAACTCTATTCTGAAGCCTCTAGTGAAGCAGGGATTTTAGGATTCTTGGAAACCTATCAGCCACAATAGTAATTTTGTCCTTAACTCTCTATTTTAGGTTCATTTAAAACTCTTGAAATGAAGGCATCAAAACCTGGCTGGTGGCTCCTAAACACAGAGGTTGGAGAAAACCAGAGGGCAGGGATGCAAACACCATTTCTTGTCATAGACAGAGGTATTCCCAAGAGCCACATGATACTTTTTAGCAGGAGAGTGCCTGTTATTAGGATATTGTCAACACTTATATTGGAACAATCAAGTCTGAGATCTCTGAAATGACAAAGGCATAATTTGTAGCCATAGTTGCTTTAATTCTAACTCATGATCTGACTGCATTGAAAACATATCAGTCAGATCAAAGGCATTCCTCTCAATTGGGACATCAGTGTAAAGAAGCATCCCTCATGAGCTGTGATCCATAGGAAGGTGCATATAAGAAATTCTCTGGCCAGGTGTAGTGGCTCACGTCTGTAATCCCAGCACTTTGGAAGGTGGAGGCAAGAGGATTACCTGAGTCCAGGGGTTTGAGACCAGCCTGGGCAACGTGGCAAGACCTTCATCTCTACAATAAATTTTTAAAGAAATTATATAGGCTCAGTAGTGTACACCTCTAGTTCTATCTATTTGAAAGACTGAGACAGAAGAATTGCCTGAGTCCAGAAGGTTGAGGCTACAGTGGTCGTGAGTGTACCACTGCACCCCAGCCTGGGTGACAGAGTGAGACTCCAATAAAAAAAAAACAGAAAAGAAATTCTCCAAGTTCCAAGAGTGAAGAGAGAACAGGAATTCAGCAGTAACTTCTTCACTGAACTTGGCATTTCAGTATTCAGGAAACACTATTTCCATCTGTTCATCCATCCATCCTTTAAGCATTTACTAAGTGCCTGCTAATTACCAAGCACTGTGCCAACATCCAGATAGCATGGTGATCAAGATATCAATAACCTTGTAACTTTCCAACTAACTTTTGAGGACATGATCTCATGAGGGATCGCACTTAATGTTGCAAAATAGCCTACAAATATTTAAAGACAGTGGCCCCCAACCTTTTTGGCATCAGGAACCAGTTTTGTGGAAGACAGTTTTTCCACAGAAAGGGGGAGGATAGGAAGGGAAATCATTAGGTACTAGATTTTCATAAGGTGTGCCCAACCTAGGACTCTCATATGTATGGTTTGTACTTCTATGAGAATCTAATGCCGCGGTTGATATAAGGTGGAGCTCTACTCGCCTACTGGTCACCTCCTGCTGTGTGACCTAGTTCCAAACAGGCCATGGACCACTACCGGTTTGCAGGCCTGGGGTTTGGGGACTCCTGTTTTAAGAGACAGGCAGAAAAAATTAGTTTAAAAATCAATTGCATTTCAGGATTTCAGTTGCTTTCCTCAGGATGTCACTATTTCTGTTAAAGCATCAGTCTTGATGGTGCATTTACCATTTTATAATGAAACAGATTTAAGTCAGTGCCATATAAGGTAGGTAAAAATATCTATTTAGTGACCCATCAGAGATATACTCTTTAGTCATGGAGTTTTACTTTGCTGTATGTATTAATCTAAGCAAAAAATATTTATTTTTCTGTTTTTCATAGAATGTAAGATGCCAATGGGACTAAGCACTGGTATCATATCTGATTCACAGATCAAGGCTTCGGAGTATCTGGGTAAGTTGTAGCATCATAGCTTGTGAATGGTATCTCCTATAATTGTGTGGTATACAGCCTGTGAAACCATACGTGACAATCCTGCCTATAGATCAGTTATTTTCTCCAGGCTTTTCTCTACCACACCTTAGTGATACAGCTCCATTTGGGGTGCTCCTCTGGTAAAGGAAAGAACACTATGACAGGAGCTAAAAGTATATTAGTACACTCTTATATTATACACCCCCTCTGGTGTATAATATTCCCAAAGAGTGTCTTCAAGGAAAAACCAAGAGCCATAGGTCATTGATATCTCTGCACAGGGAGTCCAAGCTCTCTGCAGGTGTTCAGCAAGAAGATAGCTTACTCTTATGACCACATGCCTATTTCCAAACCTATCCCCATTCATCTTTTGTGAGTTTGATCACACATATAATATTCTAGCCAGATTCACAGGGTCTTATCAGCCAGGCGTGACAGTCCCAATTAATATGGCCTTTGGCCTATGCCAGTCATTCCTGTATTCAAGAAACTGTGTCAATCACTCCCAGGTGTCAGGAACTCCTCTTAAGTTTCCTCACTATGGCTCAAAGTCCTTCCCAAAATCAAAAAGTCATGATCAAGAGGACCGTGAGGCTCCCATACACCTCTTCCATGTGTTCCTACTAGGCAGGTACACTTGTCAGCAGACACATCAACATAACTGAGAAAAGACAAACATGACCTGTGTGCAAGAAAGGGGGTGGCTGGTCGTTGATAGCTGACCAGACACAGACATGAAGACAAATTCTCATCATCAAGGACTGGCTTAGTAGCCAAAGCCCATGTCAACTGCCTGGCCTCCTAACTACAACACAGGTCCACCAAAGAAATGTTTTTCCGCTGGATTAAACTCCCTTGAGAAATTGCTAATCATCTGGGTTTCTTTTTTCTTAAATTTAGAATAATTTTTTCTTCCTTTGAATTTAGGTTATTGGGAACCCAGATTAGCAAGATTAAACAATGGTGGATCATATAATGCTTGGAGTGTAGACAGACTTGCAGTAGAATTTGCTTCTAAACCTTGGATCCAGGTATGTTTTAATAACCTGATAATATTTACTGCTGTTGTAATAATAAAAATGGCAGTTATTTAATCATTTCTTCTTGTTGTTCTTGCAATGTTCTTAGGGGAAACAACAAGTATTACGTGCTAGGTACTATTACAAGTACTTCACAGCCTCAAAAATCAATGCTTGGAGGTTGGTTCTAGTAATATTTTATTTTACAGATGAGAAAACTGAGGCACAGAGATGCTAACTCCCTTCCCAAAGTAACACAGAGCTAGTAGTGGTTGAGATGGGATTTGAGTCCAGGCACTCTGTGCTCAAATATGGATTGTGTCTAGTCATTTTATTCATTTTCTAAGATCTTAGGTGCTGACTCTTTAGTTCTGAAGAAAGCTGATTGTGTCTTGATGACAAGGACAGTCCTGTTTATTGGATTTGCTGTCTTGCAGGTGGACATGCAAAGGGAAGTTGTGCTCACAGGGATCCAGACCCAAGGCGCCAAGCACTACCTGAAGTCCTGCTATACCACAGAGTTCTATGTGGCCTACAGCTCTGACCAGACCAACTGGCAGATCTTCAAAGGGAACAGCACAAGGAATGTGATGGTTTGTGTGCATATTTCTACTTGAATCACTAAGATTCAGCCTATTATGACTAATGACTATATCTTTCTTAGAAATACCTTTCTGAGTATTATAAATGTGAATGTCTTTCTAAGGGTCTTATGGAGAAAACCAATAATATGATGGGTCTGTGTATCATACATTAAAGAGATACGTGGATTACTGAAACTTCAAACCCCCACAAAATGAGAAAAAAAATAAGTTTATCATCAAACAAGATACCCAGATTTCTCAGACTGGCAAATGGTGAAACAACAATTGGCAAATGATGCAGCAGAGTGGAATATCTGGTCGTGTCTCAAGGAGCTTGTGCTAAAAATGGACTATCAAGAGTATTGATTTTACTATTATATTTTGTTTTATTCTTTTTTTTAAACATATTTTTTATTTTAAAATTGTGGGGTACAGTTAAGGGTTAGTTATACAAATATGCATCGTTCAGGCACCCTTGTTGATAAGGGGTGTCCCCCTGTCCCCAGACAGATATTGACTACTTATTAATCCCACCTATTTTATTCTTTATTTAAATGTACCTAAAGGACATAGTAGTGTTAATGCCAGTAATGCTCTGAGGCAGCGTGAGTCTCAGACTTTTTGGGGGGCCATGGCTGAGGAATGACATTCCTCTGCTGAATCTTCCATGAGCTCAGTGAGGAGCCACAACTCATCTCCTCCTCCCTCATCCCCCAACCCAAACAAAGATGAAATCAAGAAGACTGCCATGATTTGACTGATAACTTCAAACTTGTATCAATTATATATTATGTAAATCATTTGCTATTTTCTATATTATCACTTAGCTATTTTAATAATAAATTACTTACAGTATATCTTAGAAAAGATCATAAAAGTTCTAAATTATGGTCCTTAATCAGTATTGAGAGATAGAATTATGGTCCTTACTAATCAGTATTGAGAGATAGAATGCAGTTGAGTCCATAAACAGTTTTGCATCTATGTTCATGAGAGATATTGGTATGTAGTTTTATTTATTTAATTTTTTTTGAATATCTTTTCCTAGCTTTGATATCACAGCTATACTAGCTTCATAAAATAAATTAGTAATAGTGCTCTTCTATTCTACATTCTGGAAGAGAATGTCTAAAATTAGTATTAATTCTTTAAATATTTGGTAGACATCACCAGTGAAACCATCTGGGCCTGGAGATTTCCTTTCAGGAGATTTTAAAACTTTCAGGAAGTTTTAAAATTATAGATTCCATTTTTTAGTAGTTACAAAGTTTTTCAAAATATCTGCTTCATATTGGGTGAGTTGGGATACTTTTGTGTATTTCAATACATTGATCCATTTCCTCTAAATTGTAAAGTTTATGTGTGTGGAGTTGTTTGTAATATTTCCTTACTACCCTTTTGATGCCCGCAGTGAGATTGCCTGTTTCATCTCTGCTATTGTAATTTGCACCTCCTTTCCTTTTTTTGTCATTCTTGACAGAGTTTGTAGGGTTTTATTTTGTTTTGGTTTTTTTTAGGATTTTTTTTTTTAATCTTCTCACAGAATCAGATATTTCAATGATTTTTCTCTGTTCTATTTCAAGCTTACTGATGTCTGCTCTTATCTTCTGTTTTAGCTGGCTGTTTCTGATACTGTTCTGGCAGGGAAAGGGACCGGGCACAACCTGGAAACTGCAGAATGGGGGTCAAAGTCCAGTTCCCTACTCTGCTGCCACCTTAGGTGGGATTGCTCCTTTGTTGCTGGGTGGGGTCAGGAGCTCCCTAGTGGTATCACTGACACTGCAGAGGTGGGAGCTTCCCTAGGGTTAGGAGGGGATGAGAGCCAGGGGTCTCTATGTGGCCTTTTCTGACATGACCCCAGTGAGGGTGTCGGGTTGCCTCTCTAATATCGCGAGTTAGAAGTCTAGGCTCCCCAGCCTTGCTGTTGTAGGTGGGGGAGGGGCCACAGAGTTTTCTGCAGTTGGCTCAAGTAGAGAAGTTGCTAAGTGATTGTCTAGAAGTTCTCTATTGGCTGAGCGCGGTGGCTCCGCCTGTAATCTCAGCACTTTGGGAGGCTGAGGTGAGAGGATTGCCTGAGCCCAGGGGTTCTAGACCCGCCTGGGCAACTTGGTGAGACCTTGTCTCTACAATAAATCACAAAAATTAGTCAGGCATGGTAGCATATGTCTGTAGTTCCAGCTACTTGAAAGGCTGAGGTGGAAGGATCATCTAAACCCAGCAGATCGAGGCTGCGGTGGCCATGAGCGTGCCTGGGTGGCAGAGTGAGACTCCAACTCAAAAAAATTAAAATTAAAATTACAAGTTCTCTATCTTGCTAGGCTACCTTTTCCTGGTTCTTTGGCTAGACAGAGCAGGCTTCTGTCGGGGATATTTTTTAATACACTGTGTTTCCAGATTGCTGACTTCTTCACCTCCAGGTCTGAGATGCATGAGGCAAAAAGAAAGCTCAGTGACCTACCATTGTGTTGCTCCTTCCAAAACCCCTGGCCAGTCTGCCTTCTTCTCGCTTCCTCTCAGTCTTCTTGTGTTTCTCTTAGGGTTTTTAGTCACACTCAGCAGGGGGAATAGAACAAAGTACCAACTCCTGGTAGTGGAATTATCCCCAAATATGCTTTAAGACCAAATTGATTTGGTTCAGGCCCCATGAAAACTTAGTATTACAATTTTAAATTAGATAAAAATTATATTATAAAGTCACTTTATAGAGAATTGTTACATAACTGTTTTCCTCTTTCCTTCCAGTATTTTGATGGCAATTCAGATGCCTCTACAATAAAGGAGAATCAGTTTGATCCACCTATTGTGGCTAGATATATTAGGATCTCTCCAACTAGATCCTATAACAGACCTACCCTTCGATTGGAGTTACAAGGCTGTGAGCTTAATGGTAAGGAACAAAGATGCATTATTTGTTCAATGCCACTCAGAGAATGAAGATTTGGGAAGTATGGGAGAATGAGTAGAATTGTTAGTTTTCTTCAATGACTTAGGGTCCTAAAAAAACCTTTGTGAGCCGGGCTCAGTGGCTCAGCCTGTAATTCTGCGCCTTGGGAGGCTGAGGTGAGTGGATTGCCTGAGCCCACGGGTTTGAGACCCGCCTGGGCAACTTGTCGAGACCTCATCTCTACAACAAATCAAAAAATTAGCTGGGCGTGGTAGCGCACACCTGTAATTCCGGCTACTTGGAAGGCTGAGGCGGAAGGCTCACCGGAGCCCAACAGGTCGAGGCTGCCGTGGCCGGGAGCGGTCCCTGCACTCCAGTCTGGGCGACAGAGTGAGACTCCAACTCAAACAAACAAACAAACAAAAAACCTTTGTGAAACGAAGGTTCCACTCAGGTAAAACTCTGTGATCTAGACCAAGACTGATTCTGTCAGTCAAAGGGCAGGCACTACCTCTTTGAACAGTGCGCAGATAATATGACCACACCATGATCCTCCAAGGCAGGACCCTAGCTTCATCCACCCATTTTGGGTTCAAACCAGGTCTAACTATTCCAAAGTCTTCTAGGTCACTCAGACATTAATGTAATGCAGGTATCTAGCAACATCACTGGCATGTATTTGGTGTTCACCGAGTATCTGGAAATCTGAATCTGCCTCCCCACTTCCTGAACCATGATTGTACTGTATATTCTTTTATACCCTATGTAGGTACTCAAGCATTTTCTATGTAAGCTGCTATTTTTCAGGGGCTGTAATGTGACCTGTGGTATAAATAAATCCAGGTAATCATAAATGGTCATGATAAAATTCTACTGTATATTATATTACAAGGTTGTTTAAGTCTTAACTATTCTTCTCAGACTCTTAAAGCAGTGCTTTCCAAAATTTTTCACTTCAAAGCACATGTAGAAGATAATATTGGCATGGCCCACACCTGTAATCCCAGCACTTTGGGATGCTGAGGTGGGAAGGTTGCTTGAGGCCAGGAATTCGAGACCAGCCTGGGCAACATAGTAAGATCCCATCTCTATAAAAAAGAAAAGCATTGAGGTAAAAGAATGAAGCAATCAACCCAGGACTTGGCTGGCCCAGGCCTTACCTGGCTGCTTAAGGGCTGGGAGGTTAGGGAGGTTAATAAATAGGCACACCAGAAACTTGCTGTAGCACATTGGTTGGGACCTTCAGTAGCTTCCCCTTGGGGTGGGGGGAAGAAGCCATGACTTACAGTGGAGAAAGCAGCTGAACCTTGGAATCAGTTTCTTACCAAAGCAGATAATGGTACAGTGTACCCTTGACATTCATGAGAGAATTGCATGTGGACATTTTGCCAGTGCTCAGATAGCAGTAATATATAACCTCTCCCATACAAAACACAAATCTTGTACAGGCAGGACCACTCCTTGAAACAGCTCCATAAATCATTGGGTTTTTAAAATTTTCATATGATATATAGTATGAAAATGGTAGACTTATTAAGCTCACAGAGTCAAACTACCTTAAAATGTGACATCCAACTCTGTTAATTTATTTAAAACATCTATTTGTATAGCATTTAAAAATTTTACTTTCTTGATATGTATTATAATTAGCATTAAGAATATGTCTTCTCTTTAGGGCTTTTTTTTTTTTTTTTTTTGAGTTGGAATCTCACTCTGTTACCCAGGCTGGAGTGCAGCGACACACTCAGGGCCACCCTAGCATCAACCTGCTGGGCTCCGGCGATCCCTCTGCCTCAGCCTTCCAAGTAGCCAGAACTACAGGTGTGCGTACCATGCCTGGCTAGAGAGGAGGTCTTGCCAAGTTGGCTTGCCCGCAGGCTTGGGCAATCTACTTGCTTCAGCCTCCCAAAGTACTGGGATTACAGGCTGAGCCATTGAGCCTGGCCTGCTTTTCATAGTGAAAGTAAGGTAACAACTTTAAGTAAATGACAAGAACAAAGTGTCACAGCGATGGTGAGCAGTCAGCAATACTCGCTCACTAGCTGTTTTTACAGCCACAGATCAGCCTTCCTGCCTATGATGTTCAAATTACACCTTGGCAAAATTCCAAAACATACATAACATGAATAACCCTTCAAAGATTGGAAAAGGGAATATTAAATGGCAGCTACCAAGGGTCCATTACATCTTCTTTGTAGCTTTTGTTAGAAGAAACAGATGATCTGTTTTTATATAAGGATAGTTCAGGAATGTCTACCTAAAAGCAAGCACCAAAGGTTCCTGAGTTTAAATTTTTAGAACATGGCATTTGGTGTTAGACTGTATGGACTCAAATTCAGTTTCTGATTCTTCTGGCTGTGTTAGGCAAATTACTATTTGTTTTCTCGTTTGTAAAATGGAAATAATTGTGAGCATGAAATAATACACATAAGACCTGAGAACAGTGTTTGGCATTTGGATTTAATAAATCTTCATTGTTGTGATCATTGTTTTTGTTGTTACTTGGTGGTAGTAATATTATTTCTTATCTCTTCTGTGGTGCAAAATACCATGCAGGGAATATTTGTGAAACATGCATCATTTAACCACATTACTTTTCTCTTGACAGGATGCTCCACACCACTGGGTATGGAAAATGGAAAGATAGAAAATAAGCAAATCACAGCTTCCTCGTTTAAAAAATCTTGGTGGGGAGACTTCTGGGAACCGTCCTACGCCCGTCTTAATGCCCAGGGACGTGTGAATGCCTGGCAAGCCAAGGTGAAGTACAGTCTATGCATACAGTTCTGTCAGGCCTCCAGAAGAAAACATAGGCCCTTACTACAGGGAATGCAGGGTCTGAGAAGCAAGAATATTTTAATCTGTTTCTTCAGATTAAAATTCTAAATCTAAAAACTAGGATGCCTACTGACTTGATATCTTTAACTTTGGCTCATAGAAAAGTCTTTAATCATCTCTGTGATTTTTGGTCTAGTCTTAATTTAAACCAGGAGTGAGAACAACTTTATTGCAAAGGACCAGATAGTAAATATTTTAGTCTTTGTGGGTACATTCTCTGTCATAACTACTCAACTCTTCCATTGTAGCAGAAAAGCAGCCATCAACAATATGTAAATACATCGAATGTGGCTGCGTTCCAATAAAACTTTATTTACAAAAAACAGGCAGTGGCCAAATTTGGCCCATGAGCTGTAGTTTGCCACCTCCTGCTTTAAACAGTTTACATTAGTGGCAAACAAATGATTTACAACATAATTTCTTACTTTTTATTCTCAGTTTAGCAATATTTTTCATTTTCTTGAGTATCATTTAAACTTTTTTGTTTCCATTTTTTAAGAGCATTGTAACATTCCCTGAGGCAATTGGAGGTATGGTAAAATGTGGCAAAACCAGAGTTATAAATTGGTGATCTAAATTAAACAAATACCTTCCAGAGAGTTATATTGCAGCTGATATTAGCCCACTGTTTAGAGTAACTGTTAATAGTTGACTCAATTTTATTTAATGCTTCAACTGACTTGAGATATCAGAATGGCATAGCTAATTTTATAATCCCTTTAGCCAACTAAATCCAAATTCCCTACTTTCTATCCTCTTATCTCCTTCCCTTAAGATACCTACGCTCAAATTCCCTGATGTTCTACAGAATTCCAGGACTTATCCTTATATTAGGCCACCAGAAAGGAAAAAGGAATTGTGGTGTTAATGAAGTAAATAGAAAAGATTGGACCCCATACAGACAGTCTTGGAAACTGATGTGTGTGCTTCACAACTCATTTTGGCCCATTATAGAATCGCAGAATGTTAGGATAGCGAGTAGAAAAACATCTGGTTCAGACTTTTCCTTTTAAGTCTAAATACACAGGAGATTAAATAGTTTTAGCTTAGTTGAATAGCAGAATGAGGACTGAAATCCCATTCCCCCAGTAAACAGACCAGTGCTCCTTCTACCATTTGAAGCAGATCAAATACCCCATTTTGCAATTTTGCAGAGGAGAAAACTTCTCTTCTAGAGAGAAGTTAAAATAATAAAAATAATGTCATATTGCATTATACTTATGGAATTTATATAACAATATAAATAATAAGTCATTAAAGAGAGCTCTTATTCACTTCTTTTTCAGATGACCCTTTAGATCTGTTCATGGCATAACATTGTCACACTAACTCTCATTATTTAAAATATTTTTTAAAATCTCTCCGTATAATTTGCTCTTATGTCGGTGACCAGCACTGACCAAGGGTGGGTTAGGACCCGCACCAGAGAATCTGGACAGCGAGAAGACCACTCAGAGGCAGATCTTCTGGGAACAGTCTGATCAGGACTGGAGCCAAGTTTATTCAAACATTTTCCAACTTATATACCATTTTCTATACCCTCCAGCAATGTGATAATCACTCACTGGGGGCGTACAAGTTTCGTGCTTTACAAACTATGCATCACAAGACCACCACGAGATCTGCAATTTCCAAGCAAACAATTCAAATTCCATGATGCCTGCCGTGCTTACATTAAGGTCACAGGTGCACAATTTCAATACAAATCGTTCAAAGTGTTTTCCATAATGTTCAATGAATCATTCATATTATACTCTTTGCTCTATACCCTGATTAATACAAAAAACTTTCCTGAGTTAACTCTAGGTTCAATCCAAGTTCACTGATTCCCAATATTTTTAACGATTAATATTATCAACTTAACACTATACTATAATCTATAAGTTTAGTTAAATGACTTAACTGTCAGTTATACTATTAACCTATTATGATTTAACGTAATGCCTTATAACTCAGTTAAAACTTATTCTTAAACTACCAAACTTTACTATAATTCATATGTTTCATATGTCTAAACTTTAATTTTCATATGATCTAGTTATTGGACTTTAATACTATGCTATATCCTATTAAGCTAATACCTTATCGTTAATTCTGT
>NW_007249309.1:64190-65697 GCF_000164805.1 Carlito syrichta | reverse complement strand
ACTTATAAGTTTTACTGCCATGTATGCACACTGGTCACTAATCACACGCCAATATTATAGGTATAACTGATATCCTATGTCAGAGGCGATCTTCCAGATGGGCCTTTACAGGCCTCAGCCATGTAGCTATAGATGTTGGCTCCCAACACTCTTAGTCTTTACGATGTAATAAAGGCTCCAAAGATGAAATGCTAATTTTAATTTTTAATTGTCATTTTAAATTTCAAATTCTACATTAGAAGTATTTGTTTAATGTGTTTATAGGCTCTCTTTAGAGAGGCTGAAAATCAAAGCTAGACATGCAGGCTTGCGTACAGATAGATGTCCATCTCTCTATAACTAAAGTGTCTCTACCTCATTTATGCCCACAAAACCCTTGAGATACCTATATTCTGTGTCATTAGTACAATCTTGATTTGGAGACACACTGAGACACCACCCAGATGTCACTAGAGGATGCTATAAAATTTTAAATGTTCTAATTCAATCATTTTAATTCAATCGGTTTGCATTTAAAATACATATAGCATATGAATATATATGTGTGTATGTATACACACATATACCCATGTACATACAGGTGATGTTGATTTCCTCTAGAATTGAATGAGACTATGGGAGATGAGAGATCTCTGAAAAGTGAAAATTTATCTCAGATTACTCCAAAAACTCAGTTCTTCTGATCTTTCTCTAAGTAATAGCACTAAACATGTGATTAGGCATTTTGTTAGGCCAGAGACAGGACAATTACTGACTGTGCTGTGTATCTATATGGCTTTACATTTATTTGAAATATCAGAAAAGAAGAAATTGGACTATTTTCACTATTTGACATTAGCAATGGAAAGAAAAGAGAAGTTGGACATTTCTAAAACAGGTTAAATAGAGATAGGATGCTATCTAATTCTTTCCCGGATAACCCTGCAGCAATACCACAGCATTTAAACAAACTTGCTCAAGAGAATAATATCTACATATAACTCAGCAATTTAATAATTTTCCAAGTAAAATTTAAGGGAAATTGTATCATTTCCCTTATAGTAACAACTAAATTAACACTCACAAGCACAATATACACCCAAGAAGTAGAAACAGTATGAACTATTTTACCAGCTATTATTCTTAATTGTCCTTCCCTCCCTGCACATTCTCTACATAATATATGAAATCAACAACCCTTCTCTAACTGTCAAAACTGTAGGTCACCAATGATACTGAAGCATCAAAAAGTATTAATTGAACATCAATTGTGTGCCTTGCATTATGGTGAATCGGAGGAAACAAAACTAGATAAGCCTTTGCCCTCAAGCAGTAAGAGATACAAACAAGGAAACAAGTAATTATAGTATAATGTGTGCTTTTTTTTTTTTTTTTTTTGAATTGAAGTCTCATTCTGTCACCCAGACTGGAGTGCAGTGGCATGCTTCCGCCACTGCAGCCTCGACCTGCTGGGCTCCAGCGATCCTTCCACTCAGCCTTCCAAGTAGCTGAAACTACAGGCACGTGC
>NW_007249309.1:58272-63736 GCF_000164805.1 Carlito syrichta | reverse complement strand
TCTTATCAACAAGGGTACCTGAACGAAGCATATTTGTATACCTAACCCTTAACTGCACCCCACAATATCATAATAAAAAAATATTGATTAAGAAAAGAAAGAAAGAAATGTATATACATGCTGTGGCAACATATAAGAAGAAACAGAGAAAGCTTCTAGGAGAATATGAATCTTAGAGAATGAGGCAGAAACAGAATCCTTTTGAGCTCTGTGCATTTCTGAGTATCTTGGCTTAAAAAACCAAAAGTTTTAGTGTCTTCCTTAATGCATGTGCTTTTGTTGTTTTCATAGGCAAACAACAACAAACAGTGGTTACAAATTGATCTACTCAAAATCAAGAAGATAACTGCAATTGTAACTCAGGGCTGCAAGTCTCTGTCCTCTGAAATGTATGTGAAGAGCTATACCATCTACTACAGTGATCAGGGAGTGGAATGGAAACCTTACAGGCAGAAGTCCTCAATGGTGGATAAGGTAGAGTGGCCTCTTGGCATAGAGAAAGCTATTTGAAAACTATGCTGTAATGAGAATTACAACACCTTGCACTTGACAAATATGCACTGGCATGTACCACTCCTTTAAGTCTTCTAAATCCTAGCTCTCCAGGTTCCTGGGACAGGGACCATGCACATCACCTTTCTGCTTTGACAGTCCTACCTAAGAAATAGCGAGGACAAGCACCAGGGGTTGTTGTAAGGCTTAATTCGCTCTGATTGAGGAAGACGGTGAAGGGATCCAGAAAGCCCTCCACTGTGTAAAAATACTCCATGAGCATTACCTTAGATATACTTGTTATTCATGACTGATCAAATAGCCAAGGTCATAAACCTTGCTGTGTCATAATATTATTAAACAGAAAACAATTGGTTTCCTTACTGATATGAGACTACATTTTCTGCAAAATGAGCTACTTTGTTACATTCCTACTTCCTCTACTTTCTGGTTATGTGTTTTAATAATACTACCAGAGGTGACGCTAAGGAGATGTTCCTAGCATTCCAGGAATAAAAACTGGCCTAAAGCCAGTAGCAGAGACAACACAGGAGAAGGTACAGATATGTAATGAATTCTCATCAAATGCTCAGCACTTAGTCTCTCTCCTTTTTAAAGTCTGAGGTTGTCTGATTTGGTTTACTTCTCACTACACCAGGTTGTCCTCATAGCAGGGCAAATGTCATTGTCAGAAACAAATAGTGATTTCGCTTATGCTGTATATAAATCCTGGGGAACTTGCTGAGGATGAAAAAATAAAAACCATAAAACAGTTTAGTTGGGAATATAGAGAATATGCTAACAAGAATAAATACATAAGAATGCATGACCACATTTTATTTTAAATGTTAGCAATAGTTAACCATTTATTGGTGGCCACTGTCTGGCACTTACTAGGCATCTGTCACATGTTTACATGCATTTTTAAACCTTTACAACAACTTCTGTGAGGTAACATTTTATTATTTCCATTTTGCCATTGAGGAAATGAACAATCAGAGAATGTAAGTAACCTGTTCAAAGACACACAGCTACAAAGCGATGAAAGACAGAGAATTCGCAGCTGCTTCACAGCTTAAACCCTGGCAGGCTTATTTATTGTCCCTTAATTTGACTCTGATCACTGATGAGCTGAAATCCCTAAAGGAGACTGTCTGGCATGTGACTTCACAAGTAACTGAGATCATTCTGTGATCGTGGTGTATGTGTTCTTTGATGCCCACAGTTTGAGCTAAAGGAAAAAATATTACCTGTAAGGTTTTTATACCATCATTAAAGATTTTCTCATATTTTTCTTCCAGATTTTCGAAGGAAACAGTAATACCAGAGGACATGTGAAAAACTTTTTCAATCCCCCAATCATGTCCAGGTTTATCCGTATCATTCCTAAAACATGGAATCAAAGCATTGCACTTCGCCTAGAACTCTTTGGCTGTGATATCTACTAGAATTGAATATTAAAAAAGACAAGAGACTCTTTAGAATGGGCAGTGTATTTTATGGCTATTTTAAATGTTAACAATTTTCTACTATTTCTCCTTTTTCTATTATAGAATAAAATTTTATATGAGAAGCTTGTATAAGGTAACTCCTTACCATTAAGTGAGATGGTGGCTATTTTTCTGCACTAATTTCAATATTAATTAAAATAGATTAAGAACCAACAAGAAAATGGCATATCTTTCACAATGATTAAAAATGCTACAAAGTAAGATTCATGTGGTTAGTGTGCTTCATTGCAGCTCTTTCAAATCCTATACACATTAATAAAATAGATATTACTTTTAAAAATCTTTTATAGACCTGAATAACTTTTATTTCTACATTTTTTTAGAATAACTGATTTAAGAGCAACAGAAACAAAGAAGATTTTTAAATGGTTTTTCTTGACAGTAGCGAGAAAAACAATATTACCATATGAAATAAGTGCCTAGAATATCCTGTCATTCCTATATGACGATGATTTTTCTGACTTCCCATGGGTAAAAAAACAGGCAAGCACATTTCCAGTAGCCCCATTGAACTTCTGAATCTGACCTGGTTTCCCTTGAAACTGATTGTACATATCAAGGTTAGTGGTCCTCAGACACAGAACACAACCAAAATAACCATGGGAGAACCAAAAGTGTAACACTGGCTTCATTCTAGTTAACCCTGAATGGTACACGGTTTCAAAACATAAGTTCACCTAAGGGAAAGCTAATACCTGTAAAACAGAGCATTGACACTGATGGTCCAAGTGCAGCTGTTCCTGCTAGAAGAGACTCCTAGCCCAACTGGCAAGCAGTTAAAGCTTTCTTTCAGTGTCCTCTCTGTGGTCTCAGGCTCCTCCTGTCTCTTCCTCCAGCAACTTCCCCCTTCATCACTCTTTTCCCTGAGCACTTGGCTTCGAATGATCTTGTACATATTGTCCAACTGGGTAATGTTTTGGCATCCTTAAAGTAACATGGGATAGACAGTCACTAATGAGGCTACCTATATTTGTGAAACAAGCTGCCCCAAAATTCAGTGACATGATACAGTTCACTGTTTGTTATATCATAACCAGTTGCTATGGAAAGGAGTTAAATGACTCACAGTTAAATGGCTTGGAAGGAGAACAAACAGATAAAATCCTAAACATTATTAGTCATCCTAGTCGAAAGTTGGAAGAGAGTGGCTACGAATGTATCACAAAAATGTGAAAGGCCAGAAAGCATAAAATAATTTTTTCTAAGATCTTTTCAAGTTGTGAAAATAAATGCCAACTTCCCGTCCCATTTTAGAATAATCACCATTTATTAAATTCAGGGTCATTTTGGAAAACTCAGAGAAACCCATTAGCCAAATAGTGCAGATCCTCCCAAGAGCCATGAATGTTTCACCATTTATATTGATTATTCCGCATAGACCAGGAAGGAACAATTCATGGAGCAGCAAACTTTGGTTCTACAGCTGGCAGTGCCCTAATGCGATGAGCCTAACACATACTTAAAAATATCTGACAATTCCATGTTACCATTTTTCTCATTTTTTTCTAACAGAGAAGTATTTTATGTAAGGTTCTGAATGCCTAATTCTCTCAAGTTCTTATATTCCCATAGCCCGGAGATAGGAAAAGCTGTGGGACATAGAGAAAATGAGTATAGGTGGAGTGACATTTACATGGTCAATGCCCAGTTTTTCACATCCAAATATTTACTGTGTTGGGAGAGACTATAGAACCTTAAGATTTTGATATTTTTGGCTTATAGGAACAGTCTCCACCAAAACATATACATGTATTTTATGTCTGATAAGGAAAAGAAAAACAATAATATTAACCGCCCTAACTGCCTCACCATTTTGTTTTTTTAAAAGTATTAAGCTCATTCTATCTGTACAACACAGCACCATGATAGACAATGTTGGGGAAAATCTATAAAGGAAATAAAACACACTTCTCTGGCTTCTTCAAATGTACCATCTGGTTGGATAGAGAAGACATAAGAAGCAAATGGAGACTCTGAACCTATTAAGCCTAACAGATTACGCTCTGAGAAGTAAAAAGGCAATTAGAGGAGTAGACTACATGGGCTGGAGTCAGATTGGGAAAGCTTCTGGAGAAAATGATTTGACCTAGATGATTTGAAGAGGATATTAAACATGTGTGAAGGCAATCTGTGTGGGACCCCAAAGAAGAGAGGATTGGGATAAGGAAGTATCGGGGTTTTATGCTCAAATTCAGGACCCTGTAAGCTTTCCCTGACATACCTACTCATTCTCCGTACTCTCTCTGTACTTAGTATGACAGCAGTTTACCCATCCAACTCCCTCTATCTCCTGCACCATTCCCATGAATCCAGTATGTCTGCCAGGTCAAAAAATAATAACAACAGTTATCTAGGTGCACTCGATAATCTGAGGGTGGGGTAAGAGACACACACAGATATAAAACATATCCTAATCTGCAAAGTGTAAATGATAGATGCTGGTGACCAAATTAAAAGCAGGGTTACCTTTGGAAATGTTATGGAAGATACTCCCATGAGCCAGGATTGTGACTTGCTTGGGTGAAAGCAGAACAGCACTGGAGCAGGGATAAGATGGGAAAAAGTATGTTGTATGTGGAGAGTTTAATAGAGAGATGAGACTTCACAGGGAATGCTGCATAATGACAAGAGCTCAAAGAGTCTACATGATGGTTTCATTTTGTTTTGCTACTGGTCCACATTTAACCCACCTTCAATTCATCTGTACTTCCAAGTTTTATACTTGGGCAGCTTCTCAATGTCTTAGGATAATGTACAGATAATGTCAGATAGTATCATATCCCCACCTGCTTTTTATTGGCATGAAATTTGGTAAAGGCACTACCATGTTACTGATCTTGACTGCCTTGTATCAAAGTTCCTTTTTGCTGACTAAAAAGGCTGTCTGAAAGCCTGGAATGTGACAACCTTGTCTACAGATATGACAGACAAAAAGTAAAAAAAACCCAACAAACTTTTATATTGCAAGTAGTCTGATAAAAATAGGGACAAAAACTATATTTCTATGTGAAAAGCATAGAATAGTCCTTGGCACATAGTAAGCACTAAATAGGTATTTATTATTATTAATTTTAACATTAATCATAACAAAAATAACATGAATGATATACTATAATGGAAATATGACGGTATTAGTTATTAATATTTACGCTGTATCTCTAACACTTTTTAATACTGCTTTTACTTTTATAAAAATTGTGATAAAATATACTTAACAAAATGTAAAATTTTAACCATTTTAAGTGTACATTTCAGTGGCATTAAGTACACTCTCGTTGTTGTGCAACCACACCACTTTCTTTTTTTTTTGAGTTGGAGTCTCACTCTGTCGCCCAGACTAGAGTGCAGTGGCCACTCCCAGCCAACGCAGCCTAGATCTGCTGGGTTCCGGTGATCCTTCCGCCTCAGCCTTCCAAGTAGCTGGAACTACAGGCGTACGCTACCACGCCTGGCTAATTTTT
>NW_007249309.1:56420-58252 GCF_000164805.1 Carlito syrichta | reverse complement strand
CAAAGGTGATGGCCAGTGAGACACAGGTCCAGAGCTCACGCACAGGAAGTCAGCTCTTCCGCTACAGCACAGTACCCAGCATTCCACACTGCATGTACCTTGCCTCGCAGTGCAGTCATCCCCCCCATGTCTCTGGGACTGGCTCCAGGACCCCCTGAGGATACCAGCATGCACAGGGGCGTATATCACAGTGTGGTACAAGATGGTGTGTGTGCACATAACCTGTGCACATCCTCCTGTGTACTTGCACTCGTCTCTGGTTACTCATAATGCCCGATATGGTGGAACTCCTGTGTAAACAGTTACTATTCTCTACTGTTTAGGGAAAATTACAAGACAGGAACGATGGATTCTGACTAGGCCTGAGAGCTTTGGGGTTGACATTGTTGATTGTAATGCCTCTGATTCCCTAAAAGTCCACTAGGATCATATTTACAGGATTTCGATAGCCACAAAGGCTGGTATGGAGTCTGCAGGAGTTGGGGAAAGGCTTTTTGACGTATGAAGTGTTAACTCTTGATTAGACTGCAGACCTGGAACTGTCAGAGGTGACGTAAGCCTGAGACGTATGCGTGTGGGGGGCGGGGAGCTGAGGAAGACGGAGCTGGGAATGGAGACGGGAGCCTCTCTCCCTCTGTCTGCCTTCCACCGTGCCTCTCCCCTTTGCCCCTCAAAGCTCCACTTTCTTTTTTTTTGAGTTGGAGTCTCACTCTGTCGCCCAGACTGGAGTGCAGTGGCCACTCCCAGCCAACGCAGCATAGATCTGTTGGGTTCCGGTGATCCTTCCGCCTCAGCCTTCCAAGTAGCTGGAACTACAGGCGTACGCTACCACGCCTGGCTAATTTTTTGATTTATTGTAGAGATGAGGTCTCACCAAGTTGCCCAGGCGGGTCTCGAACCCGTGGGCTCAGGTAATCCACTCATCTCAGCCTCCCAAGACACGGGATTACAGGCTGAACCACTGACCCCGGCTCATACCACTTCTTAATGTATTACTTCTTATTGCTGAGGTATTTTTCCAACTTAATGCTTTTCCCAGTAGGTGGTGTGTCTGGTTCCA
The DNA here is from genome assembly GCF_000164805.1 of Carlito syrichta. Lineage (NCBI taxonomy): Eukaryota > Metazoa > Chordata > Mammalia > Primates > Tarsiidae > Carlito > Carlito syrichta. The sequence continues at coordinate 57,192 of NW_007249309.1, read as the reverse complement.
CTGTACATAGCCAAGTTTTGAGGACTTTCACATAGAGGTCAAGCTTTACTTATTCAGGCTAAACAAAGAATTGAACAGTTTGCATGGACTTTATCCAGTGGATCTAACTGACCTAATTATGTTTTTCTCAGGGGTAGGAAGGTAGGGACTATTAACATTTGTTTATATCCTGAGCCTACAGGCCCAGTATAGAATTGAGAAATTATTGTAAACTGTGCAAAGACAAATAGAAAAATTTAAGCAGAATTAAGTAAAGATTTTCTTTATAAGAAAAACTAATTAGTTGCCAGTGAAGGAGTTGAAACAGGGAGTGGTAAATAAATTGTGACAGAAACTAAACTAGGAAAAATGGCTATCATGCTAGATTGTAGTAGATTGTAGTATGTATTGTGAAGAGTGTACTTTTCAGCAATGTTTCAAGTAGGTTATTAAAAATTATTGGGTGGTAATAATAGTGTAGTTTGATATTTACCAGGCATTATAAAGACTCCTTTCTGTCCTTCTAGCAGCTATTATTCTAAATTAAAAGTTCTTATAGGCTGGGCTCGGTGACTCAGCCTGTAATCCCGCACCTTTGGGAGGCTGAGGTGAGTGGATTGCCTGAGCCCACAGGTTCGAGACCCACCTGGGCAGCGAGACCTCATCTCTACAATAAATCAAAATCAGCCGGGCGTGGTAGCACATGTCTGTAGTTCCAGCTACTAGGAAGGCTGAGGCGGAAGGATCGCTGGAGCCCAGCAGGTCGAGGCTGCGGTGGCCGGGAGCGGGCATT
>NW_007249309.1:36410-56400 GCF_000164805.1 Carlito syrichta | reverse complement strand
AAATGCATAGTACATATTCCTTTGTATCTGACTTATTTTGCCAAATCGTTATTCTAATTATTGAGCAGCATTTCATTGTGCAAATTCAGTTATTACTTTTTTAAAATATCTCTTTTTTCTTATTTTCTTATCAAAGTCCCACTGCACATATGTTAAATTTTTTAATTGTCTTCTATGTCTTCTATCTTCCAGCTCATTGTTCTTCTGGTGTGCGTTATCAATAGTTTCTTAATTTATATCTTTTAATTCATAAATCTTATTTTAGTTATTTATAACCTGCTGTTTAATCTGAACATGGATTTAAATCGATGTCTTTAATTTTCATCATAATATTTTATTCATGGAAATACTATCCACCTATTTAAAATATGCCTTAAACCAGGCTCGGTGGCTCAGCCTGTAATCCTGTGCCTTTGGGAGGCTGAGGTGAGTGGATTGCCTGAGCCCACGGGTTTGAGACCCGCCTGGGCAGGAGAGACCTCATCTCTACAATAAATAAAAAAATTAGCCGGGCGTGGTAGCCCACGCCTGTAGTTTCAGCTACTTGGAAGGCTGAGGCAGAAGAATCGCCAGAGCCCAGCGGGTCGAGGTTGTGGTGGCAGGGAGCGGCCAGTCTGGGCGACAGAGTGAGACTCCAACTAAAAAAAAAAAAAAAAGTTCTTATAGTTCTTCAGCTGGCAAAGTAATTACAAAGCACAATGTACTTAGCTGGAAATAAAACTCAAATGACTAAACACAACATAATTTTATATATGTATAAATGAATATATTTATCTATCACCTGTCCTCACAAGACTTATCTCCACAAGGTTGCTTAAAAGACAACATAAAATCCTACTAAATAACATATACTGGATGTAAGAGAGAAGCAAAACTAGAGGTAGAAACATAAGCAGAAAGAGACTAACATGAAAATGTGAACTTGGATTTAGCAAAAGTTTTCCATAGCCAATGCAAAAAGAAAAACCTTATTAGTTATACAATACAGTGTTCCCAAAAAAATGTTCAAAATAAGCACACTGTTATGGGGCCTGAAATTAAAAATAAATTTTTCCCGAAGGTCTGGAGAAAGAGGCCACCATGTAATGTGCAGAATGCCTTTAACAAGAGCAGATTTTATAGGGCTGCTTTCTGTGCGGCCCTCAGGAGAGGTTGAGGGCTTCCCACCAAAGCACTGCCCAGTCAAAATAAGTCTTCAGAGGCCAGTGCTGTGTGGTGCAAAGTGTATGGCTCTTTACTGGTCTGGCTTAAGCCAAAGGTAGATTTCCAGTCTCTAAAAATCATTTACCTCAGGCAAGGGCTCATATCATAAATACTGTTTCTCTAAGTCATGATTTTGATAGTCATTCTGTGGCAGTGAGCTCAAGATTATATACTCTGCAAGGCATAACTACAGTTTTGCAAAATTGTTATTTCGTATACCAGATTCTATTATAAGCAAATGGCAGTAAAAGTAAATGCTTCAGAGCTATTAATATAAAAAAATGTAAACTGAGAAAATTATTTTTGTTAATCTAATCTCTTTCTGCTGTGTTGGAAAAAAGCACCATCCTAGTTTGGTGGTTGAACAATCCAGCTCATAGAAGACTATATATGGTGAAGCTATCACCATTCAAACATTATATGTATAAACATATCTGATTCTTATTTATACTTCATTTAACAAAAATTAACCATTTCTTATAATCATCTTTCTTGAAAGTGAACATAACATGTCAAGAGTCTTTCAAATCAATTAAACAAATATTTATTGTTAATCATTTATAGAAAAGGAAGTTTTAGTTACTGCAAAAAATAGTACCGGGAAGAGCCCTCAAATAACTCACAAATTTATTTACAAATGTTTAGCTATTAAGGCCTTGTTTGAGCAATTACACATTATTTTCTCCTTAATACCTAGTTTCTTAATATTTTATGATTTCTTATATTAACACTCATATTAACAATGGACTCGAAACAGTTTCTCCCAGATTTGAAATCATTTGGACTATAACCTAGATTTTGAAACATAAATATTAACTCCCTATACAAAACATTTGCTTTAAGAAGTTACCATTTATCAAGATTAAAGCTTTGCAAATAAAACCAGGTTTATATTTAAACTACCTTTCCCCACACTTCTCCCCCACATACTTTACTCATGATACTTTTTCAACACAAAATGCAACCTTTTCCCCTTTTTTATATTAAGAGAACTTCTTTTGATATAATCATGTTCACTATTTTACTAAAATACATCTTGTCATTCTGTGTTTGGGTCCCTTTAAATTACTGGCCTATTTAAACACAATAATGCCACGCCTTTACATCCTTTCTAATGATGTTCTGCAGTTCCTTACAATCTACATGTGTATGGATGTGGAATGATGGTAAATTAGAGCGCGGGTTTTTCCTAGAATATTTACTTAGTGTACAAGGCTTCTAGCTAAGTTCTTAAATCTTTATCATCGCGGGTTTTTCCTAGAATATTTACTTAGTGTACAAGGCTTCTATCTAAGTTCTTAAATCTTTATCCTACCCCTTGATTTTCTCTCTCTGATGTTTAATCTGTCTCAGTTTGGGGATATGAAGATCTGCTAGTAAACATTAGCAGTTTTTTAGTTGTTCCTCTCTTCCTTTTATTATTTTTGCTTTTTCCAGAGGAAATGACCTTTTTATTGTGCCTCTTTATCTAAGCCTGAATTCAATTAAAATTTTACTTTATAGTTATGAGCAAACATCTCTTCAGTCAATTAATGCACTGGGTGCTTATTAAGTGCCAAGTACGTTTCTAAGTACTGAAGAGAACAAAACAGACAAAATTCCTACTCTAATGCAGTTTACCCACAAATTGAAAGAAAAAGACAATGTGCAATAAGAAAAACATACAGGATGCCAGATAATAAGTCCTGAGGCAAAAGTAAATCAGAAGAGGGAACGTGGTGTCTGCGGAAGGGGAAGTCAACATTAAATAGGATTGTCAGGGAAGGCCCTAGTGAGAAGATGATATTTGAATAAAGACCAGAGGAGGTGAGGAAGTAACAGCCAAATGTATGGGAGAAAAACTTAGTTGGCAGAAAGAACAGTGAGTGCAAATGTCCTGCAGTAAAATGTAGGGGGTGGCCCAGGAATAGCAAGGCAAACCATGAAGCCAACTGAGATGAGATCAAAAAATAAAGTGGGTGGGGAGAGGTGGGAGTGGGAAACAGGGTGGTCCAGGCAGCCCTTGGGCTTGTTTGCTGAACGAGATCAAAGTTATTGGAGAGTACTGAACAGAGAAGAATAACTATGGGGAGGCAAGGATATTAGCAGGAAGACCAACTTGGATACAACTGCTGATATCCATATCTAAAAGGTGCTAGCAAAAAAAAGTGGTAAGAGTGGTATGATTCTGAACATATTTTGAAGGCAAAGCTAAAAGAATTTGTGAAGAATTGGACAGTACACAATATAGTAGCTATTACCCAATGATTATGGGTAAAACTCTCCCTGTTGAAACATTGTCAGTGCTTTTTAAAAGCCCAGTGTTGTCAAAATAATCCTTTCTTTTCTACCAATTGTTGATACATGAACTTTGCATGATAGCCAGTCTCTGTGAGCATAACCTGAACCTTGTCATCTCTCAGGAAAAGCTCCCCATGGAATGTTAAACCCAGCTGGCCAGAAACTCCCTGTACACCTCACCTCCACCCCACCCACTCGTGGCTTTGAGGTATTCAGTTCTCTCAGCCTCTCCATTATATCATACCTCTGGGCCCCTCATGGCTTCCCCTCCTCCTCTAAGTGACATACACCATGGTTCACAAACAATACTTACATACCCTAGATAAATTTTTTGTCTCTGGCCTTCTGTCCCCTCATCTCCACCCCCTGAGAAATCCCTCTGCATTAGGACAGTCCTTGCATTCTCTATGCCCACACCCAGGCTGTAGCATGCTGGTGGGCTTAGCTGGGCAATCTCTACACACATCCCTTGCCAGTCGCTCCCCACATGTGCTATCTAAACTTTCATATTCTATGGTAAACTCTGACTCAACCTTGTTTACCTTTTTCTCAGTATGTACTTTGCCCCTGACCATATGGGGAAGGTAGGTAACATTTGGGAATGTTTTCAATGTCATCCACTGTCCCCATACTGGTGCCCATTTATCTACATTTTAACCCGCCATACAACTGTTTCTTAAAGGATGCTCATACTCTAATACAGAAATAGGCCTTTTTCACCCTGTGGTATATGACAAACTCTAAAGTTGGTTTTGTGTGACGATCTCTATGCCACAATAGAACTGGGCTATGAGCATGGGATGCTTCATCTACAGCTAGGTGGGATGTTTTAATGCTTGTAAATGAGCTGCAAATGTACTAATGAAGGTTGAGTGGACATGAGGACTTGCAAATGTGTCCACCACATTTTGGACAACTCTTATATTGAAAATACCAGAAGAGACACAGGAAGAAATAAAAATCACACTTAATTCCTGGTCACAAAACTCCCTACAGTTAATGGGAGAAGTCGTGTATACAATGACCAGAAATCATCTACTAGAAGTATGTGACCACATGACTTGAGGAGTCATGTCCCATAGCATCTGAATGCCTCACCAATAAATAAATCTGTCTTCTGTTATAAGGATTCTAGCCAAGAACCTTCATTCTGTAATCATAATGGAAGAGATGAAAGTTGAATAGCAAGATAGGATTTTGCAGTTATGAGAACTTGGAGAGGGGGTCTTGAATTAGTACCATATTCAGATTAAGACCTGAGAAGAATATTTCCTTACTATTCTCTTCTTTCAGGAAGAACTTTATAAAAAATGTTTTGATCCTTTAATTATTCATTGAAGAGTGTTCTTAAATATCTCACCAAACCATATGGAGAATACCTAACTAAATGAGAGGAGAGAAAATAAGTGTGTGGTTGTTTGTTTGGATATGTTTATACATCAAGAGGGAAACAGGTGAGCAACATAGCAGAAACGTTAATAGATATGGCCTGTCTCTGTGGCTTTGAGAACTTATGAGCACTTGAGATCTGGTCCTTGGGTTCTTATGTCGCCCCAAATGAATACGTGATGAAAGAAATCTACAAGTCCTTAGTTCATTCCAAATTTCTTAACTTATGATTCATTCACATGTGATTATAAATGCTGCTCTTGGAGGTTACCATAAAGGACTTCACACACTTTCCCAAAAAGTTCTGATGAATTCATTAAGAAAGATAAAGTACATCAAAACACAAATTAGTTCACCACTGGCTTAACTGAACAGTCCAGTCAGTTCTGGTCTCACGAGAACCTCCTTCTGTATGGACATCTGTCTGATGTAAGGACATGAACAGGATTTGGCTGAGTCACAGATGGAAATTCCAGATCTGCCATCACACAGGTGACTGTGACTGCTCCTGATGTTTCTTTGGCAATCTCCAGAACCCCCCTGGGAACGTCCAAAGGACAGACCCCTAAGCCATATTTGTTTTAGTTCTTAGAGAAAAACCCAACAGCAGTGCTAAGCCAATCACCCCCATGCTGGCAAGTTTGCAGTCTCCTGGCCAAACCCTTCTTAGCTACACATACCACTGATGCCTGGCTACACAAGTGTCTCAGACCCTTCCCTCTTCCTCCATCTTGGTGGAAGTCCTGCTGCTGCAAGTTTGAGGAAGGCAGTTGTGTCTACAGGGAAACTGGGAAATGACAGACTGGAAGGAAATTGTTTCTGCCTTGGGAATCACATGCCAACATTTAGTGCCATTTAGTGTAGTTAGCCCCCTGGAGACGGGATTAATGAAGGGCTCCTATGTCCACCTAGAGCCTCCAGTGTGGCTGTACTGTACTGCTTATTCTATCTTCATTGACGCCACCCATTTTCACCAAATTTGTGCTAGGTGCTAGGAAGGATATGAAGATAAGACACCTGCTTCTGAGGATTTTATAGACTGATGAGGAGTAAGAGACAAAAGTTACAATGGCTATAACAGAAGTATATACATAGTTCCAAGGGACCAGAGAATAGAACAATTGCCCAAGAGGTATCAGGGAAGTGTGCAGACAGGGACCAATGTTTCGTTCATTCATTCAGTAAGTATGTATTGCGTATGAGTATGTTGCCAAGCACTGTATTAGAACAGTAAACAAAAACAAAACCATTGCTTTTATGGAGCTCTTAGTCTAGTGCTCACTCTAGGAAACATAAAATAAATAAATATGTAATATAGCAAGTGGGGATGAGTGCTAAGATGAAGAAAGTAGAGTAGAAGGACAGAGTGGCCAGGATGGGGATGTGTGCTATTTTAAGTAGGATAAGGTAATGATTAGGTAGAAACCTGAAACTGAAAGTAGTGGAGGATGTCCTATAAATATCTAGGAAGAGAGTGTTCTAGGCAGAGGGAACAGCAAGTGCAAAGGTCCTGAGGTGGAAGTGAACTTGGTGCATACAAGGAACAATGAGGAAGCCAGTGTGACTGGCACAGAACAAAAGCTGTAGGAGATGTGATCAGAGGTGGAGAGGTGGAGTGAAAAGGTAAGATAAGGCCTTACAGACCATAGTAAAAACTTAGGATTTAATTCAAAATTTGATAGGAAGCCACTGGAGAGATCTGAACAAAAGACTAGTATAATCTGATTTAGGCTTTAGCAAGATTACTCTGGCTGCTGTGCAAATAGACTATAGTGGGGGAAGGAGGTAAAAAAAAATGGATTAGGAGCTAGTGTAGTAGCTCAGAAGAGAGGTTATGATGGCTTGGACTAGGATGGTAGTGGTGGTGGAGATAAGACACCTGAATGACATTTTGAGAAATCGGTGAGCATTAGTGAAGATTAGTGGAGAATGAGAATGGAGTGACTTAGCAAGGTCAAAAATAAGAAGTTTCTACTTAATTTAGTAAGCACCAAAGATTCTTAAACAATTAGAGATCAGAACAAGGGTAATATTAGATGTGAAGAAGATTATTCTAATTATAGTATGATGGTTTGCCTGGGCTAGGGAGAGATTAGGGACAAGAAAACTACAATCAAATAAATGCAAGTCAGAGGATGAAGGTAAGTGGTTTACTCATGTTCTCACAGGTGCACTAATTTTCACACAGGATGAAATTTTTGAGATCAGTGAGTGACGACAGCTTTTCAATTTATGTCTCAAAAGACAGCAGAAGACAGGCAGAGAGTCAGGAGGGAGGAATGATGCCAGAGAGTGTATACCCAGCATGCTCCAGAGCACTTTCCCAAAGGGCCTCGTTGGTGTGGCAATGCCTTGCCTGCATGGGACCACATTCCCAGCCCACACAAGCTGAGCAAGCTGATGAGTAGGCAGCCCTTTGCATGAGCTGGTCCATGACACAGCTCAGCTGAGCTGTGGGGCGATGATTTGATGACTACATCCAAAATTCTGGGTCAAGCCCTTAAGAAACAGAGAGGAGAGTCACGTGTGAGCTGAATTGGCATTGAACTGGCTGGATAGCACAGTATAGTCATGTAATCTGTGATTATTGTCAGGATACAACTTGCTTCTGTTTGTGAAATAAATCATCAGGTTAGGGACATTTCAGGGGCACAGACCGGAGTGATACTTAGGGTGACTGATTCACTACTGATTCATCATATGAGCTCCCGGAAGTTGGGGACTGTCTTAACTTTATTTCCCTATAGGACCAAGTACAATGACTTAAACAATTGTCTCTCGATAATAAACTCATGTTGAAGGTATAAATTGAAGAAAATGTATATTTGTACCTAGAAAATTCAGAGAAATGAAGTAAGAATCCAAGTTCTAGTAAATACATTTGAAAGCCATTCCAATATTCTGTTTTCTAGAACTGTTTTGTGGCATGGTATATTGAAAGTAAAGAAATATTAACTAGGAGAAAACATAAGAGGTTACATGGCATGAAGGAACAGGATTGCACCACTAGTCTGTACAACCAGAGACTATTTTGAGTTTGCTGTGACTCTCTAGGTGGTCATGGTAAACTTATTTGCATTTCTTGGCCTCCACTTCAATGTTCTTTCCAAAATTAATCATCTGTATTACTTTTACTGAATTTCATAATTTTACTGTAGATCACAGTTTAAATTGGGCCCACAAGCATGTTTCTAATTTTAACCAATCGTGTCACACGCCCCTTAATTTCTCTCTAACTAGAGAGTCTTACTGTGGAAAGAAATGCATTAAACAAGCTGATTTTAATTCTCCCTTTTGCTCTAAAATTCTATATTCCACACAGTGGACATTAATCAATGCTCATTTCCAGTCTGCACTACTACATGGCTTTAAAATATTTGACTCTCTCATCCAATTGAAACTGCATTAAAGTTATAGATTAACTTTGGAAAAAAGGACATTTTTATGATACTGTTATTTCATTCAAGGACACAGTATGTCTGACAAGTTTTTCAGATCTTGTTTTATGGTCTACAATAAGATTTAACTGTTTGGCAAAAAAATCAGTAAAAAGTATACTTTAAAAATAATATTTTCAATGAAGAGGAAAAATAAAAAGCTTATAAAATATAAAAAGCTTTTGTAAATTACTAAAAGAGGAATAAGTTACCAAAAGAAAAATGGGCAAAGGATATGAATAAGCTATTTACAGAAGAGTAAATATATGAGTAGCTGACAAACATATGAAAAGATCTTCAAACTCATCCCAAAGATTTTAAGTTGGAGACACAATGAGGTATCATTATACATGGTTTCTCATCACCCTTGGTAGTGGCATTGTGAGTGGGATAACCCTTTGTATGGGGTTGGCTTGAATATTACAGGGTATTTAGCAGAATCCCTGGTTCTGCCCATTAGAAACTAATAGTACCCGTGCCTCAAGACATGACAATCAAAAATGTCTCCAAACATTGCCAAATGTCCCTCCCCCGTGTGACAAAATCATTACAGTTAAGAACAACTGACTTACACCTATTAGACAAGCAAACATTTTAAAGCCTAGTAACATCTGTAATTGGGAATACAATACAAAAAGAATATTCTCATAGGTTGCTAGTAAAAAATGTAAGTTATTATAGATTTTATGTAAAATAACTGAGAGATGCTAATTAAAATTAAATATATAAGAGGTTACATGGCATGAACAAATAGGATTCCTTTTAACCCAGAAATCCTACTCCTGGGAAAAAATCCTATTAAAATAGAATTAAAAATACATAAATATAGCCGGGCTCGGTGGCTCAGCCTGTAATCCCACGCCTTTGGGAGGCTGAGGTGAGTGGATTGCCTGAGCCCGCGGGTTGGAGACCCGCCTGGGCAGGTGAGACCTCATCTCTACAATAAAATCAAAAAAATTAGCCGGGCATGGTAGCGTGCACCTGTAATTCCGGCTACTTGGAAGGCTGAGGCAGAAGGATTGCCGGAGCCCAGCAGGTGGAGGTTGCGGTGGCCAGGAGCGGCCACTGCACTCCAGTCTGGGCGACAGAGTGAGACTCCAACTCAAAAAAAAAAACCAAAACATAAATATATGTCGGTGACCAGCACTGACCAAAGGTGGGTTAGGACCCGCACCAGAGAATCTGGACAGCGAGAAGACCACTCGGAGGCAGTTCTTCTGGGAACAGTCTGGCCAGGACTGGAGCCGATTTTATTCAAACATTTTCCAACTTATATACCATTTTCTATACCCTCCAGCAATGTGATAATCACTCACTGGGGGCGTACAAGTTTCGTGCTTTACAAACTATGCATCACAAGACCACCACGAGATCTGCAATTTCCAAGCAAACAATTCGAATTCCATGATGCCTGCCGTGCTTACATTAAGGTCACAGGTGCACAATTTCAATACAAATCGTTCAAAGTGTTTTCCATAATGTTCAATGAATCATTCATATTATACTCTTTGCTCTATACCCTGATTAATACAAAAAACTTTCCTGAGTTAACTCTAGGTTCAATCCAAGTTCACTGATTCCCAATATTTTTAACGATTAATATTATCAACTTAACACTATACTATAATCTATAAGTTTACTTAAATGACTTAGCTGTTAGTTATACTATTATCCTATTACAATTTAACGTAATGCCTTATAACTCAGTTAAAACTTATTCTTAAACTACAAAACTTTACTATAATTCATGTTTCATATGTCTAAACTTTAATTTTTATATGATCTAGTTATTGGACTTTAATACTATGCTATATCCTATTAAGCTAATACCTTATCGTTAATTATTTTATAAATCATATAGTAACTATTACACTTGAATAATGTAGCAAAAGGAATCAAAACAGCAAGCATAGATTTATGCAACTATGAGTGTATATGTATATATTTTATCCTAACAAGTCTACTCTAAAAATCAAATAGTAGCTGTCACACTCTTGAACAAGGAAATGCAGGTTTTCCAAGATGGCGGCCATGGGCTGAAGCAATGCTGGCTGTTACACTGATGCCAAAAGAAAACGTTCTACCTGGCTAGGGGCAGGGCAACAAAACTATCATGGTAATTTAGTTTCTAATCTTAGCCCTAGGGGAAACAGCTTTCGGGAACAAGAACTGACTACCCAGTCTACCAGGAAATAGAAGTAAAAAAATATCTAGAAAGAAGTAAAACTTAGAAAGACAGAGAGAAATAATTCTGCTATGCACTTTCCATCAGGTGTATTGAGATTTACTTATAAGTTTTACTGCCATGTATGCACACTGGTCACTAATCACACGCCAATATTATAGGTATAACTGATATCCTATGTCAGAGGCGATCTTCCAGATGGGCCTTTACAGGCCTCAGCCATGTAGCTATAGATGTTGGCTCCCAACAAATATATATAAGGGCCCCCCCCCCAAATGGAATTTATTTAGAAAAAGTTGTGTATTTATTCTTACCTGTTTAAACTTCAGTCACCTTCAAAGTACTCTCCATTTGATGCAATACACCTATTGAGAGGCTTTTTCCACAGCTCAAAACAGTTTTTAAACGCGTCAATTTTTATTCCTTTTAGTGCTTCTGCTGTTTTTTGTTTCCCTTCTTCCACATGGGCAAAATGTTTCCCTTTGAGGATATTTTTTTAATCCGATGAAACAAACACAAAAAAAGTTGCTCGGGTGAGATCGGGTAAAATAGGGAGAGTGGGGCACGGGAGTCATGATGTTTTTGGTCAAAAACTGCTGAACATGGTGTGGACAGGTGCTCTCTTAAATCACCCACCATGAAAGGGGCAAAAACATTGAAAGACTCTCCAAAAAAGAATTCACTGATGACAAACGCAGCCCCTCACAACAATGCTGGCTGTTACACTGATGCCAATGGACTCTAGAATGTTTACCTAGCAGGGTAAGCCTGTACTACAAGGGGCCCACCCTTCAGGAGATAATTCCAGGGTTTTGGAGGTTTCCACTCATATTGTACAAGAATGTTAACTGCAGCAATTTGGCAGTGGCCAGAAACTAAAAATAGAATGAATGACCATAAGAAGGGGCCGCCTAGCACAACCGGGCAATAGACTACTACATAGGCATTTAAAAGAATTAGAGTTGGCAGTTTCTTTCTTTTGCCCATGCCAACTCTGGCATGTCTCCATTTCTTTTCTCCCTTCTTTCTCTAATAAACTTTGTTTTAAAACTTTGCCGGCCACACTAAAATTCATTTTAGAAACGAGCCAAGGAATCTACAGTTTTTGCTCCACATCCCACGCGGCATCATCTGGCGCCCAACGTGTAGGGCCTGAAGCTCAGCAATCGCCGGCACCACAAAGTCTGTAAGTATGTAAGTATGGCAGCTCCAGCTTCTATCTCTCTTTCTCTCCCCTTTCAGTCTCTGCCATTTTCTTTTTTGCTCCTCTTCCTTCTCGGGGTCACCTATGGACTCTCCTCCCTGTCGCTCAGTTTCTGCTCCCTCTGGCCAAGATTACTGGTCTTCCCTGATAGGAGGCGAGCGGAAGTGGAATGGAGTCAAGCTCCTGCACCTTGCAGAGCTGAAACTCAAGCGATCCTCCTTGACAGGAGGCACCCAGGGAATGGATGAAGCCAGACTCCATTTCCATGCAGCACTGGAAGACCCCACTTTTTCTTTTTCTCACGCTTTATTCTCACTGTTCTACTGGAGCGAGGAAAGATTTCCTACTTGGAATGGGGACAGAATGTTTTTCTCTGGTATATAAGCAGTTAGACTGTTCTTGTTTTCAATGCTAGCAGCCAGGTTACTTGGAAGTGAGTCTTTCTAAGGGGTTAGGCCTTGCCTGAAATTGCAATCAACTGTTTGTCTCTGTAAAACTGTTCAAAGGTCACTTAGAAACATGTAGTATACTTTAAGACCGTATTTTAAAATTTAGTGCTAGATAACAAAACTGTTTGCATTGTAAGGGTTGCTATAAGTTTGTTTGCTTGTTTGTTTGGAAAAAGGAAATTAGGTACCTTACTAAGGCCAGTAGCCAGTACTTCTGCTAGACAGGTGAAATTCTGGATGCTCTCTTTGTGGCACAAGGAGCAAGAGACCTGATCACTCTCACCTAATTGTCCACAACTTACAACTAAAACAATAATTTAGTAATTTATAAAGGGTCTCAACAAATTTGCCTGTTTGTAATTGGAAATAAGTAGGAACAGATCATTTCACATCTATGCGGGTCTGTTCACTCTGAAAGGTTTTTGCATCAGACCATTTCAAAAGCACTGTTGGAAAGTCCTGAATTAAACCTCACTGGTTCACAGCCTTGAGGTTACTGATATGGGAAGGTTGGGGAGGGTTTCAGGGACTTCAGGGAGGGCTGGGGATGCTCAACTCAGGAGAGGCCATCAGGGTCCCAGGGATGCCGACCATTGCTATTTATGGCTTTATTGTTTCCGAATTCTCCTTTGAGGAATATAGTGCACAAAGGTTCAAGGGCAAAATTCTGGGTTTTATTTTTTTGTTTTAGAATTTTTCTGTAAGGAACGCCGTGCACAAGTGTTCAAAGGCAAGATTCTGAGTTTTCAAGGAACACAAGCAAGAAAATGGGTAATAATCTATACCCTCAGACACCCCATTGGGCCAGATTTTAAAGAATTGGAAAAAATTAGAGTTACACAGTTTAAAATGCAAAAAGTTAACACATTATTGCAATCAAATTTGGACTCAATATAAGTTAGTAGATAATGTGGTTTGGAAATGAAATGGGATTCTTTGCTTTAATACCATCTGGCACTTAAATTCCTTTTTTAGGCATGAAGGGAAATGGTCAGAAGCTCCATATGTAGAGGCATTTTTTAATTTATTTCACTGCTTTGCAAAAAAAAATTATATCCTATGGGATATTACATGCCCAACTCGAGAGGCCTGACTTAGAGCTACAAATACCAAACTCAACTACAGAAAAATTTTGAGGTTTTTAATAACTGAAACATTGAGGGAAAAAGAGAAAAACTCCAGAATGGGCACCAGCAAGACAAAAAGTAGACAAATGTATTGGCAGTTGCGTTAGTGGCAAAACAGAGACCCAGTAAGAACAGACCTGCTGAGGTGTATGGTATCTGCTGCTATGGAGGCAGTCAATCTGGACCCTTGAAACGCAATTGTTCTTGACAGCCTAAGCACCCAGGACCTTGTCCAACATGCAGACAAGGCCACTGAAAGAGACAGTGAGCTAGGGGAAACACCTAGCTCAGTAATGGTAGCTATTGACAGATAGGGCCCAGAGCTCTGATTGCCATGACCCCAGAGAATCCCTGGGTCTGTAGAGACATGACTGGGGTCCAAATTAATTTCTTAGTCAAGACTGAGACTAAGTTTTCAGCCCTTCTGCTCATGTGGAACCTTTTCTTCAGACACCTGCTCCCTAGTGGGAGTTAGGGTTGTTCCAAGATTTAGACGTTTCACCTATCCTCCTATCAAAAATTAGTTGTGTCTATGAATTGATCATTAATATCAATCACTGATATTAGGCTGAAACGCCATTATGACAAAGTAACAGTCTTTTTTTTTTTTGAAGATGTGGAGTGCAATTCATGGTTGGGTGGATGGGTAGTCATCCTACAAGTAGAATTTGGGCCTCCCTTTGGTCCCCACTTCGCTTGGCTTGAGAGCAGGTACTGTTGTATTTTTCTTTCTTTTTTTTTTTGAGATGGAGTCTCACTCAGTGGCCCAGACTGGAGTGCAGTGGCCGCTCCCGGCCACCGCAGCCTCAACTTGCTGGGCTCTGGTGATCCTTCCCCCTCAGCCTTCCAAGTAGCTGGAACTACAGGCACACGCTACCACACCTGGCTAATTTTTAAAAAATTTTTATTTGTAGAGATGAGGTCTCGCCAAGTTGCCCAGGCAGGTCTTGAACCCACGGGCTCAGGCAATTCACTCACCTCAGCCTCCCAAGGCACGGGATTACAGGCTGAGCCACCGAGCACAGCTTATTTTTCTTAAAATACTAATCCATCAATCTTTAGTAAGTAACTATAGTTTTAAAATTGGTAAAATAGAATGCTCTCAAAATTTAAATATTTTGTCTAAGTCTACTGGTCCATTGGTCAAATATCATTTCTGCTAAATGTTTCAAAATATAAAACTTTGCTTTTCTAATACTTTTTGTACTTAAGTGGTCAGTAAATTTATATCTTTAAATTCAAGCTGTTAAAGGTTTATGCCAGATTAATCATAGATAGTCAGGTTAGCTAAAATCTAAACGGTGTCATTTAGTACAAATTGCTAATAACTTTAAATTCTTCCAGAACTCTTATTAAAAAAATAAAACTTGTGTGTTCATGAGGATTGCTAATCCAACACTAAATTGCCAACAGAACAAGAGTTAATTGCATAAACTAAGTTAATGAAAACTAAGTAAGTTTATAACTTCTTTGTTTAAAGTATTACAATTATTTTTGTTACTTTTTCAGAGTCAACAGAAACAACTTTTTTCTTGGAGCAATTTATAGTTTTTTTCACAAATAAGTAAAGTATGGTCTTGTAAGCAAAATTTAAAACATATTTTTCTTTCTACCTAAGTCCCTAAAAATGTAAAAGAACTATTTATAAGTAGTATTTTCCGACAGTATTATTGTTTGCATAAGTTCAGTAAGAATCTGTTTTCTTTTGTAACAAAAGAAAAGATTAGAAACACTGGTTATTTTGCCAAAGGCAGTAACTGGAATAACATTTCAAAACAGACTGCTTTAAAGAATTAAGATTAAGGTTTAATCTAATCTGAGATTCCTTATGGGAAAAAAGTTTCCAACAAAGTCAATTTTTAAAAGCCTATATGGCAAATAATCTCATTACACTTTATGTGCAAATATAATATAATAAGTATAAACAAGTAAACTAATCCTGCTATAATTTGTCTTTAACAAAAATGGGAATTGAAAAAATTTTGTTTCAAAAGAAACTGGCACAGCTGTTTTAAATTCTCTTGTTCATTGTTTTTAAGTTTTATAGTTTTCTACAATTTAAATTACATCATGAAGTCTTTTCTGGGTGAAAATCTCCAAACAAACATTTTTGGTTTTCTCTTCAAATATTATATAAGACTCACTTGAGTGCCTGGTTCAAATTACAATCCAGAAAACCTGTCAGTTTGCCATTACAGTCTAGAAATACATCAGAAACTCTAAAAGCTAGTACTCATAATAAAGCTACAGAAATTAAAGCTTACTATTTAAATACGCTGGTAAGTGCATGCCTTGTAACCCTTGTACAAAAGGTAATCAGCCACCACCTAAATTGTCAAAATGTGTACCTGGTTTCACTTAACTTCTCTACTTGCTGCTCAAGGTGGAGGGTGGGTGGGTGTTGTACGGTTATTAATAAAACCTGCTGTACTTACATAAATATTACCGGACAAATTGAAGGAGATTTTAAAAATTTTATGACAGGGCTAGGTGGCTCCATGGTTTTACACAAGGAGCCTCGACTGCAAACACCTATTAAAAACCATATGCCCTTATCTGCTTGGATTGTTCCTTTTATTGGGCCTATTGTAATGATTATAATCCTGCTAATTTTTGGTCCATGTCTTTTTAACTACCTGGTTAAATTTCTTTCTTCCAGAAATCAGTAATATTATGCCCACACAATGGTAATGCAAGGATGCCAGCTGGTGCCTGCAAACGATGCCTCTGTTAAAACAGATCTGGACACTTTAGATCAGACTGGGAGAGGTTTTTGATCTCTGGCTAGGCAGGACCACGCCCATTGCCAGCATTGAAGAAAAGACAGAAGACTGATCTTCACCCCTCAGCACCCCATATGATTATGGGATAAAAAATCTCTAAGGGAGAATTTGAGGCAGGTTAGACAAAGATAGATAAATTTCCCATAGGCAGGTTTCAGGAAGCATTCAGACATTCGTAAAATTACATTTTACTGCAGGCCAAGCTGGCAGTCTACCCCATCCCCTCAGCAAATCAAAAGAAAACTCCATCAGATGCAAGAATAGGACAGCCCAACCTTCCAATTCATGGTTTAGCATAATACTCTCTAAGAAACTTTCAGGTTCCCTGTGAAAGGTGGAAGGTCAAATATTACCCTTAACTGACCAAAACCATAGAAATGACAATGAGACCACCTTTTAGCTAAGGAAGCTGTAAAGTGGAAATGTCTGGCAGGTCTCCTGCAAAAGACAATGTGGTCAGGAAAAAACACCCCTCCTCCCCTTGTCTTCTATCATCAGGAGCCCAGAGGTGTCAAGCCTCCAGAGTGATGGTAACCTAAGCGCCATCCTTTTTTTAGCATATCATTCATTGTGAAGGTATATCAGATATATTGTAAAAGGCAAAAAATGTGGTTTCTTTTGCCCATGCCAACTCTGGCAAGTCTCCATTCCTTTTCTCCCTTCTTTCTCTAATAAACTTTGTTTTAAAACTAAAAAAAATTAGAGCTATACCTTATTACACAGAATGTTTTCCATGAGTTATTCCTTAGTGAGGAAAACAAGAACCAGAGGAATGTATAATATAGTTGTATAACACGGTATAATCTTAATTTTTGCAAGACACCCATCCCTACATGCTAGAGAAAAATGTCCCTTAATATTCTATTTATTCCTACATAATGGAAGAAAATATATTTTCAAATCATATCTGACAAAGGTCTAGTATCCAGAATACATAAAGGACTCATAACTCAAAACAAAAAGACAAACAACTCAATTTAAAAAGTGTAAATGATTCAATAGACATTTCTCCAAAGAAACTAAGCAAATGGCCAACAAATACATGAAAAGATGTTCAACATCAACCATCATTAGAGAAATGAAAATCAAAGCCATAATGAAATACCACTTCCATTGATACAGGCTGCCCACATTCCTTGGCTTCAGCAGTAGCACATTAAATCCTTCTCATCCTTCAAATCTGACTTCTTCTTCTGCTACCAGCAGGAGAAAATTATCTGTTTTTAAAGGGCTTATATGATCAGACTTGACCCTTTTGATAATCTCATGTTTGCCATAAAATGTAACATAATCACAGAAGTATTATCAAGTTCACAAGTTCCACCTCACACTTAAAGGGCAAGGGTCATTGAGGGTCATTCTTAGAATTCTGCCTATCACAATGGAGAAAAATAGTAAGAAAACATTTTCTACCCATTCAAGAACAATTATTATTTGTTTACACCTAACATCATTGCAAAGAGGATTTGTGGTGCCTACATGATTTATACCAAGGAAAAGTTATAAAACTGTAAATGAGTGATTTACAGATTAACACAGTTCAGATCTCCAAGCCTCAAGGAAGGAAGGGAAAGCTCTTCTACTAAAGCACTGAATGTAAATGCAAAGCAATAGTCAAGAGGACCACCTATGTTGTCTCTGTAGTCATGATAAGAAGGGAAAACTATGGTTGGAATTTAGGGGACTACTGAATTGCATTATGAAGATTAGAAGTTCTTAAACTTATTGGTCTGAGGACCCTTGTAATTGAGGACCCTAAAGAACTTTAGTTCTTGTGGGTTACACCTATTAATAATTGCCATATTATAAATTAAAACTGGAAAATTTCTTAAATTACAAGAATATATAAGCACACATTCTTTTAACCTATGGAGTGATGATGTCATCACACATGTAGCCTCTGGAATGAAAAAGGAAATAAAGCTTGAGTATGATTATGAAAGTAATTTTGGGCCAGGCACAGTGACTCAAGTTTGTAATCCCAGTACTTTGGTAGGCCCAGTCGAGAGGATTGCCTGAGCCGAGGGATTAGAGACCAGCCTGGGCAACTTGATGAGACCTCGTCTTTACAATAAATCAAAAAATTAGCCGGACATGGTGGCACATACCTTTAGTTCCAGCTACTTGGAAGGTTGGGGTGAAAGGATCACCTGAGCCCAGCAGGTTGAGGCTGTGGTGGCCGGGAGTGTGCCACTGCACTCCAGCCTGGGTGACAGAATGAGACTCTAACTAAAAAACAAAAACAAAAAAACGCCGGGCGTGGTGGCTCAAGCCTGTAATCCCAGCACTTTGGGAGGTCGAGGTGTGGGAACTGCCTGAGCCCAAGGGGTTCGAGAATAGCCTGGGCAACTTGGTGAGACCTCATCTCTGCAATAACTCAAAAAATTAGCTGGGCATGATAGCGTGCACCTGTAGTTCCGGCTACTTGGAAGGCTAAGGCGGAAGGATCACCTGAGCCTAGCAGGTTGATGCTGGGGTTGCCGTGAGTGTGCCACTGCACTCCAGCCTTTGCGACGGAGCGAGACTACAACTCAAAAAAAAAAAAAAAAAAAGGAAAGAAAGAAAAGAAAAAGAAAATAATTTTGCCCTCACAAAACCTCTGAAAGGGTCCCAAGGATCCCCAGGGCTTCCTGGACCACACTTCGAGATTGAGAGATGTCAATACCATCAACTGTATTTCTTCACAGATTTGTCACCTCACATACTTAAATGCATTCACTTGTGCACTTTTTAGAAACAAATATTTCCCTTTATAGTATTTTGCTCCATCTGGTAGACTCATTTCTGTTGCTGATGCTTGCAAAATGTGTCATTTACTACCACAGGAGGAAAACTGAGCTAGATGGATCATAACATACACACATAGCAAACATACCTAGCAAACAGTTCAAAAATGTTTCCACAAGCTTCTGGCAAGATCTGTCGATTTGTTACTCTACAAATACCGCACAGGCAAAATGGTTTTAAATATCGCAGCTTTGTCTGCAGTGGAAGGATTAGAACAGTCAGGCCGAGTCAGACAGAAAAAGGCACACAGGGGGAAAAAGCGCTGCGGATTCTTTTCATGCTTTGACCTTGAAAACTATGTCAAGACATCTTTTTGGTTTTTAAATGAAGAGATCAATCATATTTCGTGATTGCTTTAATGACCCAGGATTTTCCACTTTCCTTTTACCCATGAGTTACACCGTATAAATGTCTAGTTGCTTTTTTTGTGTGTATTCTGCTCGCAAAAAGTGAAGAGATGAAGCTAAAACCCTTTAATTGGGACTCCATTATGGTTCTTCTATCAAGTAACCAGCTGGATCATCATCACTTTCTTGGATTCGGTCTCTCGGTAAACGCCCCGAGCACTTAGATCCTGCGCTTCCAGAGTCTATGCAGACGGATACAATTTAAAATACGAAAGCCGCTGGAGGAAAGGTTCGGCCCTCCCCGCCCCGAGGTTCAATCTGCCTGGCCTGGGTCACGAAGTCTCGCACCGGCGCGGTCTTCCCGGCGAGGGACCAGGCCCACAGACGCCCTCCGGACAGGTGAGGTGAGCGGCATCCTGGAAGGTGACACCAACGACGGCTCGCCGCTGACCATCGTGGCGCCGCGACTCCCCTCCGCTTTCCCGGTCCCGCGAGTCATACGCGCCCGGATACGTCAGCGTCTGGCGTGAACCACCAGCCAATGGGCAATCGGCCACATTCCCTGTGCCCGCTGTGATTGGCTTCCAGTCCGGAGGCGGGACGGAGGGCGGGCCTCAGGGCGTATCTCGTCGAGGCCTCGCTGCCAGACAGCGACACGTGAGGCGTCCGTTCGCGGGAGGGCGGGCTGCGGTCGCTGTGGCCCCAGACGGAGCAGCCGGCCCGGGCGGCAGGAGGCGCCGCCACCGTGCCTGAACCTCGCTCTAGTTGGCATAGGCGAAGGAGGGGGCCGGGCCGGGTC